>NW_018108275.1:194733-204845 GCF_000183805.2 Loa loa
AAAAGAGAAAATTATAAATGATTATGGTCCGATTGAAAGTGTTAAATTTCAAAGGAAAAAATTATTAAATATTTCAAACTTATGAAATGTTATTGAAAAGATTTTTTTTTGGCAATGAAATAAACAAACCAATTGTTATTATCATTGGCTTATTCATTTATTTATTATTATTATTATTGTTATTATTATTATTATTATAATTATTATTATTATTAATTATTATTATTATTATTTTATTATTATTATTATTATTATTATTATTATTATTATTATTATTATTATTATTATTATTATTATTATTATTATTATTATTATTATTATTATTATTATTATTATTATTATTATTATTATTAAATTTTGTTACTTGTTGTTTGTTATTTATTATTTATTATTCAATATTTATTATTTACTATTTATTCATTATTTGTTGTTTACTATTTATTATTTATTGTTTGCTTTACTATTTATTATTTTTTATGTATTTATTATTTATTATTAAACCATTTGTATTCACATAATCACTCATCAAGGGATTTCCCATACTTTCCCATGTAAATTAAGTTGTTCTGACGGTTGAGAAATTGGTTCAGTCGAAGTTGTTGGAAATCAAAAACATGATTTTGAAAACTCCTGCTTGTTAATAATATCTTTTAAAGTTTTCAACTTACCGTAAAAAGTTTTTAGAGCTGAGATCTGCGGATCACTAAGTTGGAAGTATTTACTTTATACGCATTCATCTGTCATTCTCTGATACATTTTTTTGAAAGTTTAGCAGAAATGGGAAATATATTCCGATCGAATTATTCCTTATTCACTTTATGGCTTTTTCATACTGCCTATCCCCTGCTACTCCGCAATTTTACTCACCACTTTCGACGAAATCTTTTTTCCGCTCTCAGAAGATACACTCTCCCAACTGTTCTATGTGGAATTAAGGAGGATCCCAATTTGCTGCTTCTTAAAAATATCCGAAGAAAGGAGAAGTGCTACAAAGAGGCAGCGTCACATCCGAACGCTACGATTCCCTTCTTCACAAATCCAATAATACCGCTATGTAAAAAAATTCTATCAAGGGAAAATTTTGGCATTAAATTTAACGGAAAGCATTCAGAATTCAAAAATTCCCTGCTTTCACTGTCTTAAAGATTGTCTTAGAATTGCATAATCACCGATAAAATTGTCAAATTAAGACGAACAAATTGTTTTATTACCTGCAAAACTTACCAAACATGACAAGGGTAGAGGCTAAACTTTCGATCAGATAATGGCAAAGTGCCATCTTTTCCGCCACATCGTTCTTTACAAAAGATCGCATTATCGAAATAGAATGAGATATTTGTACTAATTTGATTATTTCTCCATTCAAATAAACATTGGGACATTTGATAAGAAGTCAATCTGTTCTGAGTTGTTTGGCCAGAACTAACTTTTGTTATAAGATGAAGTTAGTATGGCTATGGTAAAAGACTTTTTAATAGCCCAAAATACATTATGAAAGAGGATTTGTTATCAATTCTCGTACGTTGCGACTTTCCAAATAATTTCATTATGGTACAATTTGTTTGTATCGTAAGAAGCGATAGGCGGTAAATAAATTTGACGACAAATCTGTCCAGGAAAATAAGGGCACTAATTCTTGGGACGATAAGAGTAAATAGCAATGGATTTACTCACTAAATTACCAATATTCGAAATTTCAAAATCATTTTTGTGGCAATAGAACAAAATTTTATAGCAACAGGAAACCGCTCGGAACAAACCTGTATTTTCTTGTTTTGTTAGAAGAGGGAGAGAGGGAGAGAATAAAACATTCCTGGAGGAGCAAAACTTTTTGAAATTGAAATTTAAACTATGGAAGACTGGAAGGTTCAGTCTAAATGAATTATACAATTTATAGGCTTCTTCATTCTGGACTTATCTGCTGTCTCAACATGAAAGTTAAATAAATGACTGAGTCTTTAAGTCAGAGGTACAGAATATCTTAAAAATTTCACCTCCATAAATTCAACGTCCTCGAAGATAGAACAGGCGGACCTTGGTTGGTTACTATGCTACGACATTCTTTTATTACTTGCGGGAGTATCATTTGTGAAGTGACTCACTTTGCTTTTTTGCAAATTAGATTTTTTGGAAATTTTCAGGGAAATATAAAATTGTTTCAGTTAGATTTTTTAAAAATTTTCAAGAAAGTATAAAATTACTTCAGAAATTTTGTTTGCAAGAAATTTTTTCAAAAAACTACCAGATCTTTCTTTTCAGACAAACAATGTACAGAAAGAACTCACGGATTCTTCGGAGGTTGAGCAGGTAGCTTGTTTCAAAAGTTGGCGGCTTTTGCATTGGTTATCGTGCACAAAGACAAGAAGGATTAAGGAAATTATTCCATTCCACATTCAGAATCTAGCTTAAAATTCTCAGAACTTTTTGCGAAATCTGTTGTAAAATGCCCATTACATTAACAATTTCAGACTGTACGACTGGCAAATGGATGAGTACGGCGGCTTACGTCCTGTAATTGAATCAATTAACGGAAAGCAAGAACAACTACAGTATCCTCATTATCACCAGTCAGCATTCTCAGCGGGTGATAAGATGAAACGCCAACAAAATTGCGCCAATGATTCATTCATTCTAGAAACTATTCTCAAAAAATATAATCGCCATAAAATTCCAGGAGATTCGGTGATTGTTCAGGTCGAGGTTTGGGTACAAGAGATTACAACAATTAGCGATATCACTTCCGATTTTCAAGTAAATTCTTTGTTCTCAAATAAACCTGGCAAAGTGATGAAGTGGATCCAGTTACAGTCGGCAACGAAATTTTTTTTTATCGATTGGATTTCTAATCATTAAATTCATGTGTTCTTTAACTTAAATTTGATGTTAGACAAGTCGAAACAGAATAAAACTTAAATTACAGTTGGATATTTACATTAGTGAGATGTGGTTGGATCCCGCTTTGGATTATTCCTGGATGCAGCCCTGTAAATATAATTTATCGCTGAACAGCGTTTTGTTGGAGAGGCTTTGGACTCCTAATTCATGTTTCATCAATTCGAAAACTGCCGATATACATCGAAGCCCGTTTCCGAACATTTTTTAATGATTTATTCTAATGGATCAGTATGGACCAATTATAGGCTCAAATTGCAAGGTGTATATTTTTTCTTCCTTTTTTTTTCCATTTTGAATTTCGGAAGGTCGGAAATAATAATCTGTTGAAAATTTCCATATAATACCACACTTTGTTTAGCTAAGCAGACTTAAGAATTATATAGCCACTTCCTAAGATGTGCTCCGGGAAATTTTTAGGATCTAGCGTTCAAATCACGGAAAGTTAATATAATAACTTTCAACAAAAGATTTTTTTGAATTTGTTAGCAAACTAAAGTTTTTAGCGTAAATATAATCCTTTCGTCCTTTATTCTTCCGTTAAATTGGAGAAAGTTAAAACAAATTCCAATTATATAAGTTAAAAATGGGAAGGAAAAGTTATAGGATAGTAACTTTTGAATCTAAGAAGTACACTTTCTGCCATGTTCATCCCTTTTATTTTCTTTCTTTATTGAAATTTGGTTCTGAAATGAGTAAATTCCTTCGTAAAACCACTTGTCATTTTGGAATTTTAGCACTTCACAACAAGCTTACTGAATTTGTTGTTTTAACGGCATCTATTGCAAATTTTGAGCCAAAAATATGAAAAAACAACTTGGCAATTTCAATTTTAGATTCCAACAACATGGCTTGAGGAAATTATTTTGTTCAAAACTTTGTACTTAGGTTTGGCTTTCCATCAGCGCGATTATAAGGAGAAATAATAGAAAGATACATGAAGTTTTCAGCTAATATGAATGAAAACTATGAATCAGATTTGAAGAGTTCCGAACAGCAATTAATAATATGTAAACATGACAGAAGAGAGGTAATGTTGGCATTAAAATTTTTGAACTTTAAATAGATGTCAATTTCAGGACCATGCACCATGGATTTAACGAGATTTCCCTTCGACAATGTTACATGTTCGCTTACTTTCGAAAGTTTCAAGTGAGTCCCTCGAACTTGAAACTTTTTAAGCATACGCTATGACAATTATTCTACAAGTTATGTTATTGCCCAATTTCGGATTTATGCGATCTTAAAGGACCAAAACAAGTAGTATTATTATTCTATGAAATTAGTGGGAAGGAAACAAATGTTGAAAAACAAAAGAAACGAACAAACTTACCGCTTATAGAATTAAAATATAAATTTATTTGCGATTAAATTAAAGAGTGTCGAGTTTTGGCTTGATGCTAGTTATATATAGGATAGTTTTCTTCGGTAAATTTCATTTTTGTTTCAGAGTAATTCTGGTCAGCCACACGTGTAGTTTATTGTTAGTAGTCCATTTAAACTCCTAAGTTGGTAGAATGATTTTTCGTCGTCAGGATTCATCCTCTGTTTCATTTCAAAGATTAGATAAATGTTATGTTTTTTTTCAAATCTACCCCAAGTTGGACAATCTTAATGTTTGAGTATAACTTTTATAAAATATGTTCGCAAGTTTCTATTTTTCCTTTATTTTAGCTATAATACCGATGAAGTTCAAATGATTTGGTCGCCGCTTGGTGTTTCGAAAATGCGCGAAAAAATGGAATTAGCTGATTATGAACTTACCGGTATTGAGAACCTCAGGAAAACAGAAGTTATATTTTATTATCGATCATTCAATTGATAAATCAATGGATTGTTGATCTCTGTGATCGCTTTTAGATTGCATTGTGGTTTTAAGTAATTAGGTATTCGTATTCAAAAAACAAATGGAAACAGAAAAGCAAATATATTTAAGCGCTTAGGAAATAAAACTATACAAGTTGATAGCTACTAAATTCGTATTCAAAAATAAAACCAATTAAAATGATTCTTTTTTCTTCGGAAAATTTACTTTAGCCTTATCCTGCTGGTTTTTGGCATGAATTAACAATGAAGTTTCATTTTAAAAGACGCGCTGGATGGTATATTCTGCAAGCTTATCTTCCAACTTATCTTACTATTTGTATATGTAAGTTATTAAGGTTGATTTAAATACTTCTTATCGGGAAATTTTCTATCATTTGAGTTTTTCTAACAACAAGATAATTATCACTCTGTTGTCACTGACTAATCATTGAATGTTGATGGAAAAAAGCATTTTTAAATCTAATTTAGATAAATCAATCTTTGTACAATCGTATGATTACTCCATTAACTGTTTCGTTTTTAGCATGGATTTCATTTGCTCTTGGTTCTAAAGCGATACCAGCCCGAACAATGTTGGGCGTTAATTCACTTCTTGCAATGACTTTTCAGTTTGGCAATATTATAAGAAATTTACCACGGGTCAGCTATGTTAAGGTTTGTTGTCGCTGTGTCACTTCCGGTAAATGTTAATGTTGAAGAATGGAATAACTGAGCTCATTTTCAGGCAATAGATGTTTGGATGCTAAGCTGTATGACTTTCGTATTCTGTTCATTATTAGAGCTTGCCTGGGTCGGCTATCTGAGTAGGGAAGAAGTGGACACATCAAAACCGGTAATAGCTAAGGTATCGCCAACGACACATCAGGATGATGATAGTATCAAATTAATGCATCAAGACCGTTATGAAACAAATTCCTTACTTCCCAGGTCAATGAGTTATCACATCGCATACTTTATTTTATTGAATATATTTCGAATATGTTTAAGATCCTCAAGAATTTCATTTGTATTATACTTCGAATATTAAAGGCTTCTTCCATTCTTTTTAAATGAGGAAGATGAAGACAATGCACTGAGGAAGACAATGCATTAATGAATGAACAAATAATGCAGATGAATTGATCGTTAAGTCAAGTTTTCTCCAGTTAATCTACTGATTGACATATTACAGACGGAGACCAGCTACTGAGGAAGACAATGCATTAATAAGTCTTGCTCGTGGCAATGATTACGGTTACATACCACCCGGTTATGGTCTCAACGATCATTTGAAAGCAACTATGGCTTCAATAGCTGGTCCTTGTGGTTGCTTACAGCGAGAACCCATCCCCAATACAAAATCCTACTCACCCATCCCAATGTCATCATACGACCCTGCTTCACTCTCTAAACAAAGGGTACAATATGTTTAAACATACGTTCATTGATTTTTCACGAAATTTCTATTAATTTTTATGGTCAGTAAATTTTTTTGTATACATCTCAAATAATATTTTGCCTCATTTTATTTCGATTCGCATTCTTAATGCGAATCCATAATAATTATATGCTTTCTAACTGTCATATATAATTTTGAATTTTAAACCACTTCAGAGCAATTTCAAGACTTGGAACTATTAAGAAAGTCTGCATAGTCTACATAGTTTGTGTAGTAGTCCACACAGTCTATATAGCTTTAGACCATATCAGTGGTGAATGTGACAGCTACAACAAAAACTTCGCAAAATGGTTTGAGCATCAGCACTGCGGAGTCTGTTTCGGAAAGCAGATGTGTGAGATGCATTTGCATCACCTCTTACCGCTTGCAAATATGCTACCAAAATAACTGGACCGGATAATCCTGGTATCCTAATGATGCGTTTATCAAACTCTTACATCATTAGTTTTTCAAAATAGTGTGGTACTTTGAAAAAAATTTTCAAATGATATTTTCCAGGAGCAAGCAACACAATATATTGATAAGCTATCAGCAGTATTATTTCCGACGCTGTTCAGTGTGTTTAATATTGCATATTGGTATCATTACCTCAAGGACTGATAAATTTTATATATCATTATCCAACAAATTCCTCAATGGAAAATAATCGATGATAAGTTACCGATTTCATCAAGTCCGTTGTCATATCCGTTGTTGCAACGATTGAGAAGGTCAAATTATTCAGTGCATCAAAATTACCATGACGACAGGATTCAAACAACATTAAGGAACGACTCGCATCGTTTCGTCCTTCCATACAAATTTACCAAAAGTCGGTGTGTTGGAAAGTGATCATTTCATCATATAGATTTCATTGCTCAATATGCATGCATTGATTAAAAGTAGTTTAATTGTTTATTAATTTAATTAAATTTAATCTTATGAGTTTTTTATTTGACCCAACCAACCGATTTATCGTTTAAGCCTTCTGCATAGCACAACTACTTCATCATGCCGACCTCCGATTTTTCAAGTTTTAACTTCCTATTAACTAAATTTTCATTTCCGATAAGGAAATTGCAAAACCGTTTTTCAGCAATAAAGAGAAGTTCCTCTTTTCCTAGCTCTTTTTTCATTTGAATTACTTCCTTCATTTCAAGCCTATGAGTATATTTTTTATTGATGCAATGCCATGGAACATTATTGAGACAATGATGTTAGTCGTAAACAAAGGATTTCTAAATCCAACAATGGAACAAAAAAACTTGTCAATTTCCGGAAAGCTTATTCACTGGGGACCATATAGCGCAAAAATATAGTTATTCGGATGCAAATTCCCAGAATCACACCTTACATATATGCTTAACTCAATTTTTTCAATTCTTCCAGTCGCTAGCATCTCTTATAAATATAAACTGACTTTATAGTGTTGATTGATGTGTTTTTTCTTTTTAAAAAAAAATAGGTAAAATGAGGAAATGATAACTGAAAAGAGATGAATTTGCAAAAAGAAGTTGAAAGGAAGAATTGGGAAGTATGATATCTTCTAATGTATTGTATCTAACCATAATATCTATAAATATTTCAAATCAAAGCTAAGAATAAGTGGTAAAGGGTAGGATGAATCTAAATGCTGTGTAATCACGTGTTTCATACGTAGAACTAACTGATAAAAAAAATTGCCAATTATTCCTGGAAATGATTTTACCATACTGAAAAGACAAACGAAATCTTCATAGAAGTATATATTTTACCAAAGTGTTTTCATTGTTATTTGGTTAATTACTTTCCATCATTTATTACAGCATTGGACTAAAGTGCTGTAATTAAATCCACTCCCATCAAGACATCGGTTACAAGGAAGCCATTATAAAAGTAAGTCCAAGGCAGTTTTTTTTATTAGATTCTAGTCTGAACACCATACCATGGTATATCGAATTTAAACAACACCTTGGCTGTTTTGTCAAACATTCTTTAGACTACTGCTCCAAATTGCAGTATCCCGTGAGATTTATTTTTCAAAAAAAATGTTTGAAGACAAACTTTTAATGGATTGCATTGAATGGTTTTGTTGTTCGCGGAAAAATTTCTAAAACTTCAGGTCACTTCTGTATTTGACAATATTACATCCCAATTCCACAGTTTACTTGTCAAGCGTAACGCTTCGTTGCAATGTTTTAGGACGATTCTTTCCAGAAAACTTGTCATCTCTTCGATTTGCTTGAATTATAACTGCCCAATCATAACTTGCTGTTGTGAGTGTTGATATATCACAATGTTGGGGTAGTTTGTATACTTTACGAACACGTTTCAAACGTTTCACTGTTTCATCTGGTCGTGATACATCCCTAAAATATATATTAATATTTATCAGAATATTTAAATCACTTAAATTACTTGGAGTTTCTTCTGAATCAATACTTATTCCAACTTTTTCATACCTTCTGTTTTGTACGCCGTATTCCCTAAAATGCAAGAGATTTACAACCCAATTTTCCAACGAGTTTTTTCTTTAAATTTGGAAAAGTTCTGATTTATCGTCATTTATTGAAATCTAACTTTCTTTTATTGAAGAAAATCTTTATAAATAAAATATTTTTATAAATTTGAGAAATTAAAGTCACCTTGAGGCATTGAGTATAAGCATATTGAGACTCCTCAAAATTTCGATTTCAAGTCGCCAAAAGCAAGTTCCAAAGAAATTGTTATTGCAAAGTCCAATGATGCAACTAAAGTTCGATTCTGAGATCTTTTCAAACTTTTTCAGCTGGAATTCGTACACTATTGAAGTTTTTTCTAGAAATGAACAAAGAAAGAAATATACCAGATCACAGTTGTTCTCATTTTTTTCTACTAGCAAAACAAATAGTGTAAAGATTATATTTTATGTGTACGTTAGAAGATTAAGATGTAGTCATTCCAAGGTATAACTAATATAGTCGAGACATAAATCTGGATGGATTATCTCGACATGTAGTCATCAGTCCTTGCGGCATTTAATTATATTTCTGAAGTCCAGATATTCCTAAAAATTACTGAACCTCCTTTTATTTCAAAACTCCCATTAAAAAAATAGACCAACCGTTCCTCTAGATTCCCCAGTGCCACCTTGATTGAAAGGCAAACAAACAAAGAATTTTTGATCGGAAAAAAATCCTTTGGCCACACGATCCTCACTAAATGGCCAATCCCAAACGAATGCTTCAAATGGTGTATCATAATCGTTATTGTCGTTTTCCACAATCCTGCAAATGGTAGCTTAACAAAGAATAAATTAGGAAAAATGAAAATGAAGTTAGAATTATTTATGGGAAAGTAAACGATTGTGAAAAGAAACAGCTACAGAAACGAAAGTTACAATGAGAATCGTGAAAGAATTTAAAATGATAAACAGGAGAAAGATATCGCTTACATTGACGGATAACGTTTAATAGGTACGACAAAATCGGGTAATGATATTTGCAACTTTTCGGTCATATCTTTTGATGTTTCCGGAAGGGATTGAGATTTTTGTAACATTGCTATCGTAGGTGGAATCAATATGAGGTTGCTATACCTGAAATGCGTAAAAAATGAGAATCAAACAGAGACGAAGTGCTTCAAATGAAGTTTATCATTACAGTTAGTCATTATAATGTGATATGAAAGTGAGTCGCGAACAAAATCATTAAATGATTATAAATCCAGGAAAAAATTCGTTTAAATAATGTGAATGGACCACAAGTCTATGAATCGAATCAGACAGAAATGCTTGAATTGAAAGGAATCTAGGAAGCATTACTTTCAAGTATTTCCAAAAAAGCATTATTAAGTATGCATCGACCTATCAAACATTTTGAACCTTCAACGCTTATTTTTCATATGATGTATATATCATTACGTATAGGATATTACCAGACGCGACCACTGCTAGGACGGTTTCAAACTATATCGGTTATCCATATATATATATATATATATATATATATATATAATA
>NW_018108275.1:205016-213352 GCF_000183805.2 Loa loa
AAGAATGATTCTTGCCTGACAAACTATTTTTAGTGCGTTCTGAGAAAATTATTCACCGCCTTATTATGTGACAAATAAAGCAGTACTCTGCGCCCAGTAATGGTCTCAGAAGAGCTGTCAGGATGAAGTATGTACTCGAAATGTTAATGATGGAAAGGTTGACAAAAAAAAAAAAGCACTAGCCCAAATACATGGAAGTATTTGAAAACAACTGCTGGAGACAGAATGCTTCACATTTGCAATAGGAGGGATCGAAATAAAGTTGCAAATCGCATTCTTTAAGAGGAAAAGAAAATATGATGTATAGGTAAAATATTTTTGAGAAAAAAGAAAAAACTGAAAATTGAGTAGAAGTAATTATTATGTGGAGTGAAATAGATAGCCGTAAAACTATTTCGAAATTTGGAAAACATAGTGCTTAGACAAGCAAATATTTTCATCCCATCAAAAAGCCCACTGTTTTTCTTATTTTATGAGCCAATTCAATCTTCAAAACAACTCTTCCCGGTGGTTTAAAATTTCGAAACTTTTTCACCAATAAAAAAAATTGTGGATTAGAATTTTAGTGAAACTTCATAAATCTCACGTTACTTCTCTTTCACGAATCCAACTTTTACAGCATAAAACGTTTGCTGCAAAGCCAAAATCAAGCGCAGATCATACTTAGATTAAACCAGCAAATTTAAATGTGCAAAGTTTCCACAAAAGACTATTATGAATTTTTGAAAATAACTCTTACAAGCTCGTTAAGAGGTGAAAACTTCATTAACTCAGCTAACAATATGTTTATTTGCATGCGAAAAGTATGAATAACTGAGACTAAATAAAGAATAATTCCATTAGTTAAATCGATATTGAGAACCATTATAAATCTATGATTTAATCAATTTTGGTAATTTCATAGTATTTCAAATTTACAAAATAACAAGTTTATTTGCGCTTTCTTCCAAAATTAGGCGAATGCATATTGTTCAAAATAAGATGAATATTGGGAAAGTTAAGTGCAATTATTAACTTTTTGAAATGTGTCACAATAACTATGTAATATATGACTCCAATCTACTCAATTCTTTTAATTGCTTATAAGTGAAAATCAAAAGTTAATGATGAATAATTTGTAGATATTATTGCATATTTATCTTTCATAATATTTAAATAATTCAACATATCAAACAATTTTAAAGAAAATGTAATGTTCTATGACAAAACTAAGCGAATAATTGTGCGTTGTTTTCCGATAAACAACTTCTTTTATATTCATTTTACTCTCAACATCTCACTATCACTACACTTTCTCATCACTTTGTAACACGTGCTCACCAAATGACACGTCATTACTCATTGAGATATAAGCTATATATATACGTGTATGTGTAAATTGTAACAGAAAATTGTTCCGTTGAAATTCATTGAAATAAAATATGAAATATGTTTGAAAAATTAGGGACCAAGAAATCAGACGATAAACTTTTCAACTAATCAAATCACTGTCATTGAAAAATATAAACAGATTCTTTTCCATTTATTCTACAATCCAAATATCCATACAATTGGTATCAGTATTTTGCGTACCGCTCTGTTTGTCGGTATTTTTTACGCCGAAACCTTCACGAAATACAGCATTTTGTGTTGTTTCTGTGTCCGTATACTGTTTATCATCGGAATAATCAATGTTTACTTATACCATTTGTCGTATTGTTCTCAAAACAAGCAACTCTTTAATTCTGAACATGGCGGTTTCCATCCATTTAAGATCGGTGCATTTGACACAATTTTTGAACTGTCTTCTTTATGACATCATATCATTACAAAATGAGCAGAAAGCTGTTAACAGCTTCGATAGGATTCTGTGCCAAACGAATGCAAATTTTGCCAGAGCAGCAGACGTAGGCTAGAATTCCGGTGATTGGTGCCAATTCAAATGAAATTTTTTAGTATTCTCATTCACTGTGATAATAAGAACACTATCGTGTTGCTACAGCAATTGCAAGCAGACATATGAAGCGTGATAATTCATGTTAATTGAGGAGGATAATTGATAGCATAACATATTTTATCAGATTAGACACAATTACTGCTGCATGATCAATTATCTTTTCTAGCTGTTCTTTTTTTATATTTCTATTGTTGGTGAATCCTTATATGAATATGATAATCAAAGGAGGAATCCACCACTAATCGATCATTTAAAGGAAGTATTTGATTTCTACTTATGATTCAGTATGCTTTCTTATTCCAGAGATCTGAGAATTGATCGATTCTCTGCTGGATTCACTGACCTGATCGTTAAACTAAGCCAGCAGTATTTGCTTGTTTATTTGTGCCTTTGATAAGACATGTTGTAAAAAAATGAGTGTGAAGTGTTACTACAAGAGTGAGAGGAAAGAAGAAAGAAAATTTTAATTAGTTCATTAAAATTCGAAGCATTTGTTGTAAAGCTCGATGGATTTCTAACGGCTCAATGCGTATTGTTCATATATTTGGGACTTACAATTGTTTATGACAACGATTATGTTCGCTACTTTGATTCACAGTGGCAAATTGAAGATTGAAAGGAGAAGAAGGAGAATATCATTAAAGAGATGGAAAATGTGGAATAAATTAATTTAAGCTAATAAAAAGTTTTTAAACAGCAAATTGCAAATCAAATTTCCTCCACACACAAATGGCAAGCATTTGAAGCGATGAACAGTGATAAACATAAATATTACTGATATGATACCGCATATAATGAGAAAATAACGCTTTCTTGACTAAATGATGCTATTAGTAAGCGTATGTGTCAGTGTTAATCTCTCGTTTTGATTAGTTGAAGTCATCTGCGTTAGGTAATTAATTAGAGTGAATACCGATCACACATTCACAATCATTTCATTCGATAATTTTTCTAGAATTTCAACGACTTTGCTTAATTTCAGCCACGGTATAAGTCCTTAAGAATGATACGATTTCTGTCAAAATGATCACTTGAAAAAAGAAACTAAAATTAACTGAGATGAATTGTTCTGCCACTAAAATCAAAAAAAAAAAGGAAATGATTTTATTGCTATTAAATGAAGTACAATTATAATTGATTGATATTGATATCATAATTAGGATGACCTGTCAAGAAGCTGTTCACGTACGCTGCATGCTGCTCAATTGGATGTTGTGAAAACAGTATCTAAAAAAAAATATTTTGTGACGTGTGATAGATTGAGCAAATTTGGTATAACGTGACACTCTGATTCAAACATTCCTTAGTTGAGCTTTTTATCATATAAGTATTGAAAAGAGCTTGGTTTACCTTATTTCTAAAATATGACAGGATTCTTTTCAAGGAATTAACATCAAAATGGATGGTGTTTATTTGCTTAAATATTATTGTTAGCTATCTTCTTCGTTACAATTAAGTCACTTGTACCTCTGGTTGTCTTTGCATATGGGCCATGTATGCACTTATTAATACCGGGGAAATATCTGGAACAAAGAATTTTTCATGGAATTTATGAATTTTGAAATCAACAATAAGCTTGTGATAATATATTTAGGATAGAGAAAAAGAAAAAAATTAAAATTAGTAATAAACTTGTGATAAAATATTCGAAGTAGCAAATTTCAGAATTTCAAAGAACTCCAAATTAAAAGCTCCAAATTCTGCATTTTTCAACTTCTATTAATAACACCTGAATTCTGTGTAAGGATTAACTGTTACAAGTTGTAATCTTTCCAGAAATGGCCACATCATTATATCGGCAAAGCCTAATGTTTTTCCTAAAAAAAAAGAATCAAAGTCACAAATAGTATAATTAATTAACTTAGTCCATAAAATGTCTTACTTGCCCGCGCCCCATTATAAAAAGAATTTATTTAACCTGGGTTTCACGAACTAAATTGTCTCTTCTATGGATAACTTAGCAAAAAGTTATTAACCTCCGTAAAAATCATCCATTAACAAAGATTGGGCATTTCGGAGAGCATTGTGCAATGACTTATTGACGTTTTGTTGAACGATAGCGTTATTGGGGTGGAAAGTTTTGAACATTGTGGAAACGAGCTAAAGATATTATTGTAATAAGACATTTCGTTGAAACTTTAGATGAGAAATAAGCAAGAAAAAGTAACCGCGCTAATTTGTCAAATGAAGTTGACTTCCAACAGCTAAACACTCTTGTCTGTTATAATGAACAATGAAAAATGCGCTTCAAACATTATGATAATCTAAGGACGCAACTGATGACATCCTTTCAGCAAGAATTTTTTGATTAGCTTTCGCAAGTGGATGGCGCGGAAGAATAGCTGTTTCCGGGAATATTTCATCAAGATATTCAGCGATCACTGAAGATTCATAGATAGTCTGTAATTTATCGTTTAATAGATACAGCCCTGATAGCTCAGTAATTTTGCAAGTAACAAAGTTGAATTAAACAAAACCTGCAATTCCCAAATAAATGCATAAGATTTATGAATTTTGACTGAATTTAAAACATGTAAACTAACGACTCCATTCATTTCAAAAGCTGGCACTCGACCGAGCGGACTTTTGTTCAGGAACCATTTCGGTACATTTTCTGGATTGATGTTTTGTTATTTCCACTCTTAAACATTTCGAGAATATTTATAAACTATTGGTTAGGCACAGAATAGTATCAAGTAAGTTACTTCTGTAGTGGTCATTTCTGTGGAGTGCACAGTGCACACCTCTTTCATCTTTTAAAATTATTCATTTGCTTTGAACTTTTGAATTCAAATTAAAACCAACGACAGTCCTTTTTTGGCCAAATAAATTATAGCTCGTTCAGCATATGGGCAAAAGCGCATACTATATAAACGGATAGTTCCAGATCCGGAATGCGGTTCCGGTGAATCTATAATTAAATTTTTGAAACAAATGATTTTAAATGTATGAAAGAATGACCAATATGGTATATAATATGACAAAATTTTGCTGCTAGGTGATATCATCAGTCTGTATACTTAATTGGTAAATGTGAAAATGGACAAATCTTGATGTAGAGTAGGCGAATTAAGACGTCGGATATCAATTCTTTTCGGTGGCAATTGTAAGACAGCTTCCAGCCAGGATATGTTTTTGAGGCATCCTTTCGTAAGACCGTCCAACCAGAGGATCGTTGTTGATTTGTGCCAGGAACATTCGAGAATACCTCATAGATTGGTGACAATGGCTCATCTTCGAAAGTTTCATTAATCTATAAGTATGATTTGATGATTATTGAAACATAAGTCAACAGAAATGTACCAGAAAATGTGAGACTCTCGTGAAAGTTCTACTACTTCTCAAAATTTCCCTGCCCCACCACTTGTTTCGTTTTTTGAAGAACACGATTCAAAAATTTCGACAATTACCGATGAAGTTATTGCGAGCATTAAAGAAAATTTTTGATAATTCAACAAAACTATAACTTGCATACTTGTGCCACTGTTTCAATGCTGCAAAAAAAATGAGTAACTCAGCTGAAAAGAAAGTTACTTCGAGTTTCCGAATCCAAAACATCCTGTAAAGATATTACAGTAAAAATCTGCTTAAATGACATTGTCACATCGACTGTTCACTAAAGGAATATCTCGACGTAAGTTCACAATTGCTAATCATATTTCAAAGGCTGATTTCAAAATGTTTATTTTAAATCATAAAAATCCTTTAAACAAGTAATCTTATCTAAGATCATCATAATAATCCTGAGTAAGGGTCAAAAACTGAAGGAGAAAATCAGCTTTTGATAATTCTTCGAAGCAATAACAACCTAAAATATTTCATTATTCTTGAGAAAAATTCCTTTATGTTCTGCTTTCTTCCTCTCAGCATTATAAAAGAGAAAATTATCAATATTTGTTGAGTACCCAAATACTTGAAGCACATAAAAAAGCCCTACTGAAATGAAACACATCTATACTACTACCATTATTACTAATGCAAATGTTCTTCCGAATATTTACTTTAAAATCTTGATTTTTAGCTATTTCTTACTTATACACTTTCTCCATACATTAGTAAACATCACTTAGTCTTGTCTTGCTATTATTACTCATTTGTTTATTTTTGATGCTGACGAATGAAATAAATATCCAGATTCTGATAGTTTACTATCATTTTTATAGTTCTTAGAACCGACACATCAAATACAACAATAGCTAGTAGATGAAAATATCATTTCACGAGTAATAGAAGAGATACTGTTTCATTGGATCCTATTTTATGCAATTAGATCTCATAAAAAGAAGAAAGCTTTTGAGTCACATATGTTCACAAATGCTTTGTTGAGCGTTTTTTCTACCTTTTGGAACCACTCTAGTCTAATTTAAATTTCATTAATCTGGTTGGTTCTGGTTGGTTCTGTTGAGTAAATTAATATCAGAAGAAAATTTTGATACTATTTAATTTGATATCAAGCAAAAAACCAATTTTTTTTTGTCACAACCAATCTTTTTTGCTAAAAATCAAGAACTTTTTAGTTAAGATTGGCTGACTCAGTACATTCCAGTAATTCTAACAACTAATGTAATCCCAAATTCTTCGAGAGAAGTGATTAAATGGAAAGTATATTTTTACACATTTCTCATCCTATTAAATGACCCTCAAGGATCCCTCATCAACCTTCGTTACGACAGCCTCAAACTAATGGAGAAGATTAACCAACTTTAATTAAGTCAATTAACTTATGGTTCAACTCATGTAGCAAAAGGTAAACTATCAAGGCCTTCACTTCCAACTAATATATGTTTACTTCAAATGTTTCACGTATGTATATGTCTTCCAGTCTCAAAAAGATTCTATGAGAATATTCTCCTGCAGTTGCTTGACCATTTTTACCAACAAACCCATCATATTGATCTCTCTCTCACTTAGCACAAAACAATGGCCAAGAGCCACCTAAAGCAGTTTTCAATCGCAAAAATTCCTCATCGCTAAAAGTTGGATGCCTAATGTAAGTAAGTTTTCTCGTCGCTAGTATTATTGCCGAATCGCTTCAGAAAGTTCTTCAGCAACTTCATAGAACTCATCTGGGCATTGGCAGAGTGAACAGTTGGTATCACTGATTCGGAATGGATGGAGATATTGGAAAACTACTTCGCAAATGTCATCAATTATTCAAAAAGGTGTTGCAAATTTCGTTGAAAACCTTCAATCCTTTCTTCTATTAGTGTACCACCTCACTTGAGCATATAAGTAAGCATATAAGTAAGTATCAGGCACGCTTGGCTTAAACTATTCTTTAATCGTCCACTTCACATTAATCTCACCTGTTTCGTTCACAATCAGCCAAATTTGACCCCAGTAACCATATCATGAAGAATACCTACAATGGAGTATAATCTCAACACTTCCAGCATTATCAGCACATTTGTTTCGGAACGAAAAGTCTTCCCGATCACCAGTTCAAATGTGATAACAATCAAGACAAATTTTTAATAAGATATGCCATTTCTCGTTTCGGGGATCTGTCCACTAACTGATCTGCCATGACTTTCCTTTTCAAATAATCGTGATAGGTCTAACACCATCTTATACTTCACTTTATTGTTCTACACGTTTCAAAGGACCGTCATCAAGTTTTCCATTTGATTCATCCCTTTATTTTTTCCTCTATAATGACCAAAAGTTTTGCTCTAGGCATGCATATAAACTTTTCACACTTCCCTTTCAGAATTTACGCTATACATGGAGATATTTACGTGGTGTCGATAAACTCCGAAAATCATAATGCAAATTTTCTGTCGGATTACCGGAATTGAAGCTACGTTCAAACAAAATTTTCACAATATCCAACAAACGGAGTAACGAAATCTTGTAAGCAAAATTAAAGCAATGAGGAAGATATAAGCTAACAATGGAGAGCGTAAAACAAAAACGTCTCAGTACCTACACAATACAGTGCCAAAGGTCAGCCACACCTCCATGATAACCCCGATGGAGCTTACAAAGCTCTTCTCTAATCCTTATATATATGAAAAAATCCCGAAAGAGTTCAGGTTTTACAGTCGAACAGACGATACATCCTCTTCGCTTATTCTCCACGACTGAACCACAAACAACGACATCTTGGCATATCCACCACTACTGGAAAATAAACTACGATATTCTTTCTATTCGCTAAATGTATTTCCCGTAACATATCCTCAATTCAACGACCTATCAACTAACCGACAGTCAAATTATTATCGAAGGCAACGACAAAGAATTTATTAGTTGATCATATTGCTTGCTTTTTGCATAAATCATCACTGTTCATCAATTCATCGTGTAATATATACATATATATTTTACTACCCCTTTTCGTTTGTTAATAATATTGTGAGAATAATATTACTATCCCGAACTAAATACTATATCGCTG
>NW_018108276.1:0-4019 GCF_000183805.2 Loa loa
TAATGCTCTTAATATAATATAGAAATGATTGAATTAACCTTGGCTCATAGCATACGATACTGTTGTATTCATGATCACATGATGCCCATGGTAAATGGGTCGTGAATGATTTCAGAAAGAAATGCAATGACCAGGCAATAATTACGTTAATAAAAAAAATCCGTATAAAATGCTATCATTATTACACAGTATCCTATTCCTGAAATTCATAAATTGAATTTCATCTTTTATCACAAACAATTATCGCTTATCCAATTATTTATCATCTTTTCTTATCCCTTATTTTTGAAGACTTTATCTAGTCATTTGTGATTTTCACTTATTATTGAACATATTTTCACCTTACCATTTATCATTTCTTATGCCTTATCACTGCTTTCTTCATCTTACCATTTATTATTCTTACCATTTATTTTACCATTTATCTTACCATTTATTCCTTCCATTATCTTACCATTTATTACTTCCATTATTTTACCATTTATTAACTAAATGTTTCATCGACTTATTTAAAAATTGCCACTGAACCAGAAGAAAGACGAAACAACTTTCTAATCTTTGTCCAACAAATCTTTATCTTTTGGTTGACTATTTCTTCAACATTGGAATTTCAACAAAAAATTCCAAAAATTTGAAAATTTCTAACCCTTGAAAAGAGGACAAATCCAGCCCCAGGTGGTAACTGCTCCTTTTCTGTAATATTGGCCAAGCGATAACTCCATATAAAACAATGGCACACCAGCAAAAAGTACCATTAATGTATACGGTATTAAGAAGGCTCCTGAAATAGTCTGATTCAATGAGCTTTTGTAATTAATTATTTTATCCAAATATTCATTTTTTTTCAACAATTTATCAGATGCGTAATTCAAGAATGAATCTTTAAGCTTTAAGTCTAGAGATAGTTGCCTGTGATACTGATTTCTGTATTACGCAAGCTTTAATCTTAAAAACAAACCTCCACCATTTTTGAAGCATAAATACGGAAAGCGCCAAACATTGGCCAAATCGACGGCAAAGCCAATTACAGATAACAAAAAATCAGCTTTTCGGGTCCAAGTCTCTCTAGGCTCATCATTTTCCACCCAGTCCTTCCGTATTAATTGTTTATCTTCAGCTTTTTTTAGTTTTGTCATTTCTTGAAACTTTGTATCAACATTTATGTCATCCAATATCAATCGTTCCTCTTTTCCTAAGAAATATTACTATTTTTTCTTTTGAAACCGAATATTTACTTAAATATTCCATATGATAATCATCGATTTTGTGCTTTATTTTTATTAAATTTCTTCATTTCAATCCTTAACTAAGGAGGAAAACTATAACTCAAATTCATTCAACTATTCTAAATAGCACCAATCTAGAAATACAGAAAAAAAAAAAGCAAACGAAATATTATATATTCGATCAAATACACTATATATAAGCATTTATTATTTAAATACTAAATATGGATTCAATAATATCAAACATCTATGTATACAATGCAAAATAAGTATTTAAATATACCGTGTACTTGGCATACTGATTATTGAATATTTTAATGAAATTGATTTTGTAAAGAAGAAAAAAAGTATAAAAGATTACGGTGAATGGAAAAAATATTCTTTATGCCGTAATTATAAGTACAGGTGAAGTTTTGATAAATTGAAAAAAAAAAAGAAAAAAGGGAAAAAGAGAAAACTTTAACATATATGAGATTAAATATTGTCATTAAAATCAAACTTATTAAGTTTTTAAAAGTTTCAATGCGATAAGCATAAAGAAGTTCATCATTATGCGATAATCTTAAAGCAGTTATGTTCTAAGTTTACTTTTAACAATTTGCAAAACTTTTTTTGAAATTTCATTAATTTATTTTTAATTTGTTATGAGAAATTGATAGGTCACTGCTTTTCCTTCTCACTGAAATCAATTCTCTTACTTTTCACTTGGAATAAATATTTAATGGTCTTTGAAGTTCCGGAATTACTGTTGTTTATGTAACCTTCTCTTAAAATTTGCTCATGTTAAGAATAATTAGACTAATAATAGAAGTTCAGACTTTCATTGCTTAACTTGATGCCATTTTTTGGATTTTTTTTGAAGGCCTCAAAAGCAGAGTACATTAATATATTATAATTTGTTATTTTATGCAACATTTTTATTTTTCCTTTTTTGCAAAAGCATACCAAATAATATAATTTAATTAAGCAAACTACCAAGACTATCTCAAACAGGAAGGTTAAAGTTCGGTTGCATTTTACATTCTTTTGTCATCACTCCCGACAAAGGATAATGTTATCAATAAGCTTTCTGCAGTATTATTGTTCAAATTTTCTTAAAAAAAAATTATATACATTCTGGGGAAATGAAATGAGAATTTAATTTCAGCCTTTTAATTTCAACCGTATACTTGTCCTATTTCTCAGGAAAAAAAGTTCTTAAAAGCATTGTTTTAATTAAGCAATAAGTCTAGGAGAAGATAACAAATAATTTCATGAGATACAAGCAGTAACACATCTCTATCTGCAAAATTTACTCATTCCATTGATATTGATATGATAGAAGGACTTCACATTAGTTAATTAATTAGAACGATTTTCACAAATACATTTGCAATTATTCATAATTAATTTTAAGTCGTTGTAATTCTATTCTTGCAATTAGAATAAAATTAGCACTTATAAAAATATATATAATTTATAAATTATTTCTTCGATTAATCATAATTACCTTAAAGAAGAAAACAAACGAAAAATTACCGATTTGATTTATTTCATTTAAAAATGTTCAAAAAATTTTATTCTAAATTTGAACTTACTTTTAATATTGCGGACTAGTTCTTCACCCATATTTAACAATAATATGAAAATGTTTTGTGATAGAGCGAAGTGTCAGTGAATAAAATAGTTGTGGCAAACGTATATGTAAACTTGAAAAAACCCGCTTGCAAGAAACAAAAAAAAAAAAACCTTAAAACTTTAATAACCGGAAGGCTATTATACATGTTTTTAGGGCAATCTTACCAGAAAAAAAAATTGTTTTTTCTTTTTTAGTTGATAATGAGAAATCTGAAATAAATTACATCCATCCGTAATTTCAGCAAATATTTTCAACAACAATTTTATCTTTATTTACAGTAATTTCATTCATTCATCAATTTTTTTAGGCTTTTTTTTCCTTTTTCTTCCCACAACTCTCTTTAAAACAAAAAAAAAAAAAAATCAGAATGCTCAATTCGTATATTGTTTTTCCTGTCTTTTTATTTAAATAATTGTAATTTTTTCACAAATCGTTTTTATACTTTCCACTTACTTTCTTCTCTTTCTTTTTTTCTTCTTTCCATTTTTCAAACAAATCTTTCACACTTCATTTGTTTCCTTTCTTTTTAGAATATATAAAAATAATTTCACTCATAAAAATATCTCTAAAACACTTCTACAACTAATTAACAAGGACATATTTGAAACTTACAGATAACTGGAAAAAAGCCAAGAATGATTAGATAACAATAATTAGACTTGCAAATGATAAGCTCGGCTAGTAGTTTTCTGAAGCTTATCTATGACTAATGTTTGTTTAAATATTGCAAATATTTACGGATAAGAAGTGTTAGATTTTTTCTTACTATTTTTTTCTCAGGAGAAAAAAGTAAATCTCGTCTCACAATTGCCGCCATGCAAAACGCTGACAGAAAAGTAATTACGCTTTTCGTAAATTGTCATCTTGAATAGGCTCAAATATATCAGTAAAAAGACAGGAACTGTGACAATTGACACATCTTTGTTAACGACTTGGCATGGAAACCAGCGCATTTCGTAATTCGACGAACTTTCGGAAATCCTTTTTTGCATTTTACCGGTTTTGAAAATATCTTCAATGCAAAAACTTGTATTGCAGAAGTAATAGCTGGTTAGCAAAAGTAAGGTTCATTTGATCTTTGTCGAATGATACAGGATTTTGCAGGCTAATTTATTACTTCAACTCCCGAAGTACTGGTTGTGCGACGCGTAGCCAAATGTGTGCAAAGATGAATT
>NW_018108276.1:4223-19744 GCF_000183805.2 Loa loa
CGACATCATTTTCCCAGTCCCAAATAAGTTCAAAATATACAAAAAGCAATAAATTAAAAAACTAGTTAAGAAATAGGCACTAAAATGATATGTTTAATCTATGAAAAATCAAATTTTAATAATCGAAAAATGGCAATTACTTTTCCATCAATCCAATATATTTTTTGCATATAAGTAATTAAAATAATACATCTAAAATGGTAAAATCATTGTAATTGTGAAATAAAGAAGAAATTTTTCAGTATGGATGTATAAAAGTATTTATGTATTTACTTAATCGTTTATTTCTTTATCCCTTTATTGTCATGTCATATCTATGTTTACTTAAATATTCACTCATTTAAACTCTATTCATTATTTGTTTACTTCCTTCGTTATACCTAAACGACTGAATTAGATGCTTTGCTTTTTGCACAAAATCTATTAATGCTTCAAATAAAATTTTATTAAGTATGGAGTAATATCGTACTGAATGAAATTCCTAATTTGTTTAAATTTCAAAATTGTATGACTCCGTAAATAATATTTGAATTATGAATAAGGCAGGCATATGTATTGTAAATTGTTGCTTTAAGTTCAAAGAATTTGGATCGAACTTAGAAAAATGCATATTAACGAACCAGAATATTCAATTAATTCAGTCTTAAATATTAATTTCTAACAATACCAAAGGAAAAAATTACAAAATTATTCAGATTTGCTAACGATAACAAAACCTTTCTTTGGACAATTGTTTGTTTGATAAATATTTTATTAACAATACGAAGATTTTTTTCTTTTCCTTTCTAGAATTCAAGTTTATTTTAAGTTGTTAATCGATATTTACATAGTAACAACAGTATAGCAAGATTTTTTTTTCCGTTTTTTGCCTTTTTCAAATGCAAATGATAGCAATAGCAATAGGAATTTGTTTGTTTGGTTAACTTTTGCAAAAGATATTTGCATATTTTCAATCTCCTTCACCACTTTGTGATACGGTAGCTTCAGTGATATCAATTGATAATCCTTTCAATTCATCATGAATTTTTGCAAACGATGGCCGATTTTCAGGATTTTTAGCCCAACATTTGCTAACAAGCGATGCAATTTCTGGTGGTGTACCCTGGAAATCTCAGAGTAAAACAAAACTCAAGGAATAAAATATCGTTTGGATAATCGGTAAGTGAAATTTTATTTGTTTATTTGGTAGGTAAAGTCTTATTTGGTTAGTTAATAAAGTAAAATTTCCATATTTGCATTAACAATTTTCAAAAGTGTTACTATATCATATTATTCTAAACAAAATTGCCAAATTTTCGAATTTTAGTAAAGAAATCAAAACAATGGATAAACAATTAAATTACAATAAGTGATATTTCGATTTTTGTAATTTATTTTTCCTGAATAAAAAAAAGAATCAAAATCGAAGAAGTTAAAGATGAAATCAAGTGAAGTACTTAATGCAAAATTCAACAGTTTAATTCAATATTAGATTACATCAAGGTATTACACTCAATTATTGCGCAATTAACAAGCTCAGTTGATTACTGAATAAATTAAAAGTTTGAAATCTGCGAATGGTAAGATACCTTAGGCATATCCATACGATAATTTTGAACGATAATTTTAGCTCTAGTTTGTATATTTGATAACGATGGATATGGTTCGTAACCTTCCGAATACACTTCCCAAACATGTAAATTGAACTTATTTAGGCGAAAGTGAATTTATAGCTTGCAAAATCCATCGAAATTGAAGTTTCATTTTTTCACTACTTAGATTCTTTTTACTTGTTCTACTCCTAGATTCTTTTTACCACCTAGATTCTTTTCACTACCTAGATTCTTTTTACTATCCAGATTCTTTTTATTCCTTTTACCAATTAGATTTTTTTTGCTACCTAGATTCTTTTACTACCTAAATTCCTTTTATTACCTAGATTCATTTCAGTACCTTTTACTACTTACATTTTTTTTGCCACCAAATTATTTTTATTATCTGGATTCTTTTCTGTTTCACAATTATTTACCTCGAATTTAAATTTGTGCTAACAAAATTTTTTCCATTATTTCACTACCTCCACCTTCACTTCTTTTTATTTCTGTCTCAAAGGAAATGAAATTCGACTATAACTCAATACTTTGGGGTTTTCAACTTCGAAACTTCTTGCAGATCTACTGCAAAGTTATGCAAATTAAACAAACCTACAAGTATTAAACAATAGTAGTTACAGTTTGACTTTAACTCTAATTTCACCCTGTTAATTGGGATTTCAAAAAATTTCATTTTAAAAGAATCATCAGTCATTCCATTTGCTCAGTGAAGTATTTTAAAAGCATTGAAACACGCTTCATTATATTTATATGCTATTGTTCGTTAAGAATACTGATCATTATTAAATTACTAATTAATTACTGATTTACTACTAGAAAGAATTAATTGATAGGTGAAAGCAATCGTATCAACAATACCTACCATTATACCATAAGACCACACATCGGTTTTGGTTGAATAAATTCGATTTTGCATTGTTTCCGGTGCAAGCCATTTGATTGGTACCTGTAATCATTTAGGCGAATCAGTGAAAGTTTTCCGAAAAATTTGACAAAAGCATAAACTTATTGCAAAAGTTTATGGATACATTTATGTGTTCTCATCAATTTTAAACTTTCGAACAACTTCAAAAATAATTTAAAACATATTTTTTCATTAAATCCATTCTTTTAATACTATGCCACAAACATTCAAACAATCACTGCAAGATATAATTGCTATCGTAATCAATTTTATCACTACCATTTAATTATTAAATCCCAATTAAACTTATAAAATTTTCGCAATTAGTCACGATGTCTAAGTAAGATCACTAATTAGTGAAGTTCATATGATTAATTTTGTAATACAAAAGTTTTTCAAACGTTTTTTAAAAGTTAGAAAAAAATTTTCAAAATTTTTTTTCCTTTAATAACAAACAAAATGGGTAATATTTGAAATTAATAATAGTATCAAAAAAATTTTTGAGGAACGGAAAAAAGAAAATTTGTCGCACTTTGTCAAGGCTTTTATCTTGAATTAGCGTTTTTTCATCAGACATACCAAAATCACTCAATTTAATATGAAAATCTCGTGTTAATAAACAATTTCGTGCTGCTATATCCCTGGAAAAACAAAAAACTCTTCAATTCATTTTGATAGATATAATTAGCTAATAGCAATATATGAATTAATTATCTAACTTAAGAATAAACTGAGCACTTTTCCCCTTCATTAAGTCCCCTTTTATTAAGTTCCTTCATTATTAATAACATTGGAGGAATTAATTAAGACAATAAAGTATTTGTATTTTTATTTGCAAAAAAAAAAGAAAAGAAAAAGAAAAAACCTGTGAATACAGTTGTTTTGCTCAAGATATTTTAACCCTGAAGCACTTTCTGTTATAAATCGTAATTTTAATCCTGGTACGATCATTCCACGATTCTTTCGTAGAAATGATAATGTTGATCCACCTGAATTACCCAATTCATTTCATCATTTTTGTTGTTGTTATTAATAATACAAAATATTGATCCATATTAAATAAAAAGGAATTTTGCAGTATCCTCTGCATGAAGAAATACCGGGAATTGTTCCTTCAAAAAACATAACATGATACTATAGTTACTAATAGGCTTGTAACAGTTTTACATTCCTAATTGACATACTAATAATATGACAACGCCTCTAATTTGCAAATTAATGAGCAATTAATCAATATACCAATTTGATTTTAAATGAATAATAAATGATGAAACTATTTATTTTTATTTTATTATTTTTATTTTTATACCAACCAGCTTACAGTCATTCCATGTCAATCATAATAATTTAAATTAAACTAAATTCGTGATTTTAATTTAAAACTATTAAACTAAAAAACTATTAAACTCACTCAATTTTAATTTGTTTTTTCTTTCAGATCCCATCACACATCATAATTAAATTATTTTAAATATAATTGGGTGGATTAATTGCTGAGTCAACAAACCTTCACAAAGTTCCATTAATATAAGCAACGGCAATTCATCAGCAACAACACCAAAAATGCGCACAATATTTGGATGATCAAATTTACGCATAATCCGAGCTTCCCTAAGGAAGCTGAAACGTGCTGTACGTGAAGCCTTATCATGCATTGTTTTTATGGCCGTTAAATGCACGTGGTCATTTGAATCTTTGTATTCACCGAA
This sequence comes from Loa loa, assembly GCF_000183805.2. NCBI lineage: Eukaryota > Metazoa > Nematoda > Chromadorea > Rhabditida > Onchocercidae > Loa > Loa loa. The sequence goes on from NW_018108276.1 coordinate 8,429, forward strand.
ATAAACCTAAAAGGAACTAAATTTTAGCAGGAAAAAAACGAAATAGAAAATACAAAAGTTACGTGTGTGACGGGAATTTTTTGAAAAGAATTATTTCTATGAAATAAGTTTTTGTTTTTTTAAATAATTTAGGAAGAATTGTTAGTTATTTTTCAAGAAATAATTCAGGAACGATAAAGCAATTCTAACAAATATTTTAATCGAACAATTAATAGCGGAAAAAAAAACTGCTGCATATTATTGAACAAATCATTGCTTTAAAAAAAGACTGAATAAGAATGGTATTTTATAGATTAAGTAGAAATAAAGGATTTAATCATAAAAGCTAATGTCACTAAAATCAACTAAAAACTCTACCTTTTGCATTAATAACTAATTAGCCTAACATAGATTATAAACATTTAGTTGTTATGATTAATGTTTTTTATAAATTAATAATTTCATAACCTCGCCAAATGCTCCTTCGCCAAGTTTTTTGACCATTTTCACTTGTCCCTTTTTTATAAGCCAATTAGGCCTTGCAATGCCTTTTTTAAAACTGCTTGGCTACTTCTTGTTATCGGTGTTTTTGTTAACAAATGCCATCCGATCAATTCAGCAATTGATTTTTTCTAAAAATTTTATACAAATCCATGAATAGAATTCATCAGTTTTGATTATTTGCATAGCCATATTCTGCTCAAAATCCATCCATCCCGAATCTTTCTGAATCCATCTATTTGACCGGAAAACAGCTCTTTGACAACACTCCTTTCAGAATACGCGCAAGCTTTGATAAAATAAATTTTTGTGACATTTTTTTTTCCCTTATAGGGAAACAAAAGGAAATGAGGAAATTTCCGCCAAATTCCGGTATATGCTTGATGAGACGGAAAACGATCATCATCATCAATATCAACATATATCGAAATCATATATATCAAAATTGTTAAGTAGAAAGACATTTGCCGGAAATTTTCGCTAATCACAAGATAATTTTGGTATCAAAGTTGATCGGTGAAAAGTTATGGAGAAAATCAATCGGAAAATGTTTCAAATATTAAAATAATTTTGATAACTTCTTGAAAGAAAGAATATTTTCTGAGCGATCTTGAAAATTCACTATTTAGTTTCTTGAAAATCTTGAAAATTCACTGTTTCTGAAAAGCGATCTTGAAAATTCATTGTTTAGTTTCAAATATTAATTCCAAAAATTTGTTCAACATATTTTGTATAACACAGAAATGTAAATATTAATTGAGTGTGACATTCTCAGCACACCAGCATTTCAGCAGAATAATTAAAACCATCCATTCAGCTATCGTTTTAATATATTTCAAAAAGTACGAACCTTATTCTGTTCAATATAAATTTCACCATTTGCATTTTGATTAATAATGAAATGTTTTATTCTTTTATTCGTACATACATCAAGTGATAAAGTTATAATATCTAAAAGTGTTGAATTAATATTTCGAAATTTGTCAAATTTAAACTTCTGAAATATTATTTCAATTAGACCTCAGTAACATTAACAAAGTCAAGGACGAAAATGATGAGAATTAAATTCCAGAGAAGAAGGATATAGAAGAATGGAATAAATTCGCCATCCTTAATGATATTCAAACAAGTGTGGAACCTTTCCATTCAGTTTTCCGTATCAGAAAATCACCGTCATTTTTTAGTAGTGGTTGAATATCCTGTACCATCAAAAAACCATGATAATACTTATCGATCTGGATATGACCCATTCAAGTGTAAAAAATAGTAAACCGGTTTAGTAAATGTTTTAACAGAAATTCCAAATTTTAGAAGTCAGATTTCGATGAAATATACCCTAAAATTCTTGAAATTTCCTAATGCTTAATAAGCCTTGTTGTTTAATGAACTCTATAACAGTTCTGATTATTTAATACGAATATGAAACAATATTTCAGAGATATCAGTTTTGTTTTTTTCCAAAGGCACTAAGCTGAGGCATCAATTAATTTGTGGGGAAACAAATACAGAATTTCTTTGCATTTAACGTAACAAAAACAGAAAACCGATCAATTCTTATCTTTTTATAACAGCAAATAAACCGCTCAACTTAACACCTGACTTACTTTTGCCATGAATAACCATTTTAAAATGATATAGGAAAAGGAAAACTTGAATCTGAAATATACAAACGGAAAAAAATTTTCCGCTTTCATTCAAATTTCTATACCAAATTTTATTTCTGTTTTTGGATGATTTCCGATAACTTTTCATCCTTCCATTTAGAACATGAAGATAAATAATAATGACTGAAATAGTATTTTTATTAATTATAAATATTACCGGATAAATGTATATTACAATGACCACAAAATAATAACCTTATCAGAAAATGTATCGCATTTTTAAAATAACGCACTGAAAAATAATAAAAAATCACGAAGCTGAAGGAAATAATAATAGGAAAAGTCTGATTAGTTGAAAGATTAAAATGTATCAGTTGAATGATAAAAGGGAAAACAACCTTATCAGAAAGAGTAGGTACATGGCAAATGGCTAAGCAATCATCACATAGTTGCAGATGATATAATCTTGATTGTAAATGAAGTGAAATAAAAAAGTTTGTTTCGATGAATTAAGACTGTTAAGAGCTATTAGTGTTAAGAAATATGTTAAGAACTATTAGTTCGACTGTGAAGAACTATTAGTTCTACTAGTTCTTACAAAAACTTATCACTAGCTTTATGCTCTATTAAAAACTTTTCTAATCCCGAGTTCAAACTTTCCTTCCACTTCTTATCATTTTGACAAAATATGATGTGGTGTTACTCAACTACTAGGACAAAAGGAAATAAAAAACGCACCAGCTAATCAAAGAAAAAGTGAAATATGAAAAATCGAAATAATTTTCTAAATATATCTTCATATAAAACATTAAATTGAATCTTAAAATTGAAGAAATGACTAGAAAAGTTCATATGTTTCAAAATCGAAATTAAAATTAGTAAATTGAATCACAAGGAAAACCTATTTAGAATATAAAATGCTACTATAAACAAAACCTGTATTGCGTAATCCAAAGATGCATGAAGGCACCATAAACGCAAGGCACTCTTATGAACCTGCATTTTTAGCAAGATGTATTTCAACCGCTTCTTGACGTATCAAAAACTTTTCGCATTTCCTGCTTCATTTTCAAAATCATTGATGGTGGTACGCAAAATGCGAAGCATTTCAGAACGTCAACTACATATCTAAAAAAAAGTATCGATAAAAATTAAATGTTATTGAAAATTTTCAGTTATTTGGCTAATTTATTTTAGTCCTGCACTCATTGCTGCATCATATGAAAATGGAAGTGACTGATAGATGCGATCATCTCAAAATTGATTTTCCCTATGAAATTTTGATGCTAAAAAAGATCCTTCAAGTGGCGTTCAACATTTATTTGCATCAAATCGATCTCGTATACCCCTTTTTTGAATTGCAAAACAGTCCCACTACTGAGATAAGAAACCAAAAATGTAGTAATGTGCTTCTAATAACATTCCCTTTCCTAGGAAGTAAACTGGCATTATATGAACAAAAATAATAGAATGAAGTAAGCTGAAAAAAACTGTAAGAATTCAAATTGAACGAAATTAAAACGAAACTGAATTTCATTATTATCAATAGCACGCATGCACACAAAGTTGCTGGCTTGACCTTTAAAAAGTTTCTCTCGGTTCTCTTTTGAGAATGAATTGGTGAAATTACTTGGAAATATTTCGAAAATACTCGAAAGAAAGAAGCTAAAGTTCTTCCCACATGAAATTCAGACGGTAATGCATTGCAATCATTTTTTGTCCAAAAATGTGAGTAGTGTCTGTTAATGTCATTTCTATCTATTATATTTTACTTTTTCTTATAACCATAAAATGCTTATTAAGGTAGGTTAGAATGAATAATTTTCAGAAAATTAAGAAGGATAAACAAAATCAAGAAAGAAACCCGAAGCAAAAAAAAGAAAACATAGAAGAAAACATAAACTAACGAAAGCCCTTCTGCGCTAACAATTTCAGCAGCATCATTTAGCAACAACAAGTGAATTTTCCCAGTTGATCGAGTTGTGAGCCGATTTTTGATAAGCCACTTCCGATCCATTTCATCACTATTGTACTGTAATTTTTGTAAAGCTGATCATGTGAGAATAACATGAAATAAAGTAAAACGAGATGGATTTCATCCACAAATGAGGTTTATTTTGAACAAAAAGTATTGCACTTTTAATTAATCCAATAATCTTCCATATATCTTCCACCTGTGTGGGAATAGATTATTTTGTTTATGGCCATTACTGGATAATACAATTCATGTAAAGTCACTACTTGTTTACTTTTAGAATAGCTGTTAAAAATATATCAGTATGGAAGAACATGAAAATCAAATTATTCTTCTTTCTTTTGAATAAAGAAATAAATGAAATGATAGATGAAATTAGATACATCACAAAAATTTGTTGTACGTAACCTGTCTGTTTTATTCCAATTTTACCGATTTTCCTTATTCTCTTATTTCTGATAAAGGAAATGAAGCAGCTAAAACGAGGAAAATATAAGGGGTAGCACTGCATTATAAAGTTTCAAACCTAACTTTTCCGATTTTATGAGGGCATTTCTAAAATTAATATTTCTAAAATTAATTCGGCAAATTCTTAAATTTTTACATTTTTCTAAAATTAACTCAGCAAAATCCGAATTACCCGGAAAATGGTTGGATATCTCATGAGTAATTCATGATAATTGTGGAACATCAGCAATCGAGAAACTTTCGATATAAGAATAAACTGTGATGATGAACAAACACGATCCGGATTCCACTATAAAAATGAAATGTGAAAATTTCGGTTGTCACAAAACACATTATCACGCCAATGCATATTTTTATGTTGCAAATTCTGGGACTGTATTTGGAATATTAGCTTCTGCATCCATAAATACAGCCTTATTGCACAAAGCAATATATTCTATTATTACTCGTTCAACAAGAAACAATAAAAATAAAAGAAATACCTTGACCAAATCTAATTCAGTAGCCATTTCACTGATATGGACATATGACGGAGTATTTCTACCACGATTATCTGTCTGAAAAGTTAAAATATATGCCAAGCATATAAATATATATCATAATCCCATTGTAAAATAAGAAGCAATCAAGAAAAAACATTTCATATAAATTAACAAAGTCTAACTTTAGGAGGACGACCACGTTTCCTTCCACGTGGAGGAATTGTTGTCGGACGTTGATGTACGACAAAATTGACAACACTAGTTTCGCTATCCAAGTCTGATTCAGTACTAACGGGAAAACTAAAGCAAATATTAAGATCAAGAAAAAAACATTTGGTAAAAACTAGTAAAGTTTAACTTTAGGAGGACGACCACGTTTCCTTCCACGTATATATTAAGTGTTAACAGAAGATTTTTTTTAAAGACATAACAATACAGCACTAATCCGATACTATGTATATTTACAGAACTTTATCCGTATGGTCCGACTTTCTTCCTAATAATTGATTTGAATACCTGAGAAAACTTGATGTTTTACTTTTTGGAAAGCTCTTTGATAAAAAATGAAAAAATAATGCTGAATGACCTATAACAAGAACATAAAACGTAGTAGCATGCGATTTCTCTTTGAGTTCAAGTTTCGAATAATGTGCTAAAACCTTTATCTCTTAATTAATTGACAGTGAATGGGAAATAACTTACTTTGGAGATTCTAATCCCCTTTCTGAAAAACCTTCCACTTGTTTCTCACAAAGAAATGGTTTTTTAGCTGCTTCAAGAATGCTACAACATAAGCATTTGATATCATCTTCTGTTACTTCCTGAATATAAAATGAAAAGAGATAGATGATCAAATGAATATTTGTGCAAAATAGAAATATATTGTTTTGCCAATTACAACAATGAACACATGTAAGTAAAAAATACATGCATCAGAATTGTTTTTCATTTTTTGAAAAACGTTGTCATCAAATTTAAGAGATAACAGAACATGAAAAATAGAGCAGTGTCATCGGGACCATCTGATTACTTAACGCATCTTTGCTGCAACTATTGCACAGCAAAAAATGCAGTCATATCTTGCTGCTTATCTCTTAAATTTGATGGTAGCGCTTTTCAAATCCTTTAACCATAAGTAATAATTTGTTAGATCAAATGAGGAAAATTCATAATAAAATTCATAATAATAAAATTAAGACAGACCAATCCATTTCTTTGAAGATTTTCCAGTGCTGGAGAAAAAGTTGTTCTTAAATGTCGTTCAATAATCTGTCGAAATTCATCGGTCATTTCGGATTGAAAAACCTACCGAATGCAAATAAAATTTTCTGCTGCCATACCATGCAATACATTTTATGAAATATTTCATCTATGATTCCTACTTGAAAAGTGTGAATATTGAAAAGTAAGCACTAAATTTCCAATCCAATAAATCATACCATCCCTTTTTTTCTTCCCAGATTTCTAATTCAGAAGCAATAACCTTGAGTTAGCACCTCGAAATCACATGAATAATTAAAACAAATTAAACCTAAATATTGCACTTTAATCCTCTATCCATGAAGAAACATACCTGTCGCATTAAATCGAGCGAACGGAAAGCATCACCTGCCATATCCGTTTTATTCCGCATAATCGTTTGTTTAAGTAAATTCACTTTTGCATTTTTCCCTTCACCCATCGATGCTAATAGTCCTTCCAGGATTTCAGTCCGTAAATTCAGTTTATTGCCATTGCCATTTCCAGTACCGTAACTTCCGAACATTTCGATAAGTACAAATACGAAAAGAAAGAGAGACTTTGAGACTAACTGTTTAATCTGAATTGAAATTCTTTTTGCATTTAAAATTGTACGAAAATAATTTAGAACCAATGATGTAAGAGAAAAACCTGAATTCAACAAATGCTTAATAACGTATAACCTGGAACACCTGAAACACTTTTCTTTGTTAATTATGAATTTTAATATATAATTCACTATTTGAAATTGGCATTTAATATTGAAACATTTTGCAAACACGGACAATAAAAGAAAAAAGAAGACATTGGAAATTAACGTGTAAACATATGAGATGCATACACATATGGTTAAAAATAATTGGCAATTCACACAATAAATGTGCTTAGACACCATAATAAATCAATTATATATTAGCTTTACTTATGCTTAGGTATCACACATAATAGCAATAGCAACTAGTAGAAAAAATCAATAAGTTAAATAGAATAAATGAGGGAAACGTTAGAAATACATTCATCGAAAGATACAATATAGAACAATAGTCCCTTATAGCACATTACTTCTTATTGATTCTCCTAGCATAATCATTTCAGTTTTATAATTTTCATGCAAAAAAGTGCATAACTACTTTCCGTTTAACAATTTCGGGAAATATAAATGCATTCGAATCAGGCAAATACGGCAACAGTAATATCTGACATTTACTTTCAAAATTTTAAAAATTAAAAACAGAAAATGAGCATTGCTAGAACAACTTGTCCTGTCACATCTTTGTCATATTTTCAGCGCTGTATGCTGCAAAAGTCATCAATAAACCGATGAGGGGACGCGGGGACACATGAAAACGTGAGAAAGGTAAGGTGAACAGGAGAAGACAGAGAATAGCAATTCAAGCATAAACCTTTTAAAATCATTCTTGAAATTGAAACAAGCGGTTGTTATGGCTTTCCATTGGTAGAAGTTACTCACTGTTATAACTATTTGTCTTATGGACTATTTTCATATCTTAAATTATAATATAACATTTTACTCTCAATCTCTAGTGCCATTTCGACTTACGACTATTTCAAACTTCTCAATCTCTGATAACCTCATTTATGCTATACTATTTCATTAATATTCGCATTTTGTGGTACTTCCTTGTATGTCACACTCTTTTTCCCGACTATTTCTCTATTGTTTTAATGTTATTAGGAGTTTCGGGACGATCTTTAATCTCCCCATAAAATAGTTTCTGATTATTTATTTTTATTTTTCAGATTGAATTTTTGATTTTTTCTTTTCTGAGCTGTCTTTCTGTTTTCCCATTTCCAGTTCATAACATCCTTTACGCTGTTGGAGTGAATTATTATTAATTTGATGTTAGCCTACGATAAACTTATGACAAGTTTATGATAAGCTTATGATATGTATAGCTTATGATAAACTGAGCATAAGAATTATTCAAATAAATCAATGAGACGTTTCCAGATGTACTAGGAAGTTTTTTGCGGAAGTCATGACCTCTAACAGGTGCCGAAAGTTACGAACGGATCAAATTATATTTATGGATTTCTGATCAAGCTATGCGTAGACTAAGCAAAATAATAGTTTAACACTTGATATTGATATATTATCCGTAAGTCACTCCGAAAACTGCTTACGTTTCACATTTTCGGCATAATACTATCATCTTGCGCCGTTTAACTTCAGTTCATTAATTGGAATGATTTATAAACTGGGGCAAATTTTAGTAACCATGTACCGTATTATTATTTGTTCATTTTAAAGATATATGCATATGTGATGGTAACATGCTGATAACAAGTCGATGGGATTATTTTTTGAAAAATCAGACAGAAAAATTATGATTAATCAGTAAGATTATCTTCCGATAATCAGTCAAGAGATTATGATCAATCAGTAGGATTATCTTCTGATAATCAATCAAGAAGATTACGGCTAATCAGTACGATTATCTTCTGACAGTCAGTCATTCTCTAACAAAAGTTTTACTTGTTAACATGAACTAGCACGAAAGGCGATATTTCGACTGTTCACCATTTAAAATTTAGTCTCATAAAGGTATACTTCAAACAGCCTTCCGCAAATAATTTTCTAAATTATAGCAAAAATGTCAACTGACAACTGATAATTTATCTGTTCGGTAATTAACTAAATAATGAAATGATGTAACAACCAATTTAATTTAATTTAAAAAAAATGTCAACACCTAATTTTGAAATCATACTTTTAAATAAATTTATTTGAAATAACTAGAAGTTACTTTAAACGAAATATGTGCATTAAAAATCTTTTATTCTTTTATTTCTATCATCCAAATTGATAATCTTGAACAAATTATATCACAGCACGGTCAAATTTCAATTGAGTGATGCCGATTAATAAAGCTAATTGATGAAGAAACCAAGGGAAGTCTCACAATTTATATACTGATTTGGATATTATAAGCGAATAACAATTATTTGATAATACAAAACAGCTTTTCAGTCGTCTTCTCTCTCAAACATAAAATAAATTTCTTTTTCATAAAATTTACATATTTTTATAGGATATGTTAATTGTCTCCTAAAATATGATATAATTTATAAATTAAATTATAAATTTGACCGCAAGTTTTTCTAAAATATACATCTCCCGATAACAATAAATTATTATGTCTCATTCAATCTTTACCAAATTCTAAAGCTCCTTTGAAAATGCAACCTGGCAACAACACGTTGCTTGTTATGCCATTGTATTATGTTATCAGAAATTAGTACGTATGACAGGGATTGATAGTAATAATAGTAGTAATCATAATAATAATAATAGCAATAGATTAATAGCTTATTATCACATATAAATTAAATGCTGATGATAATAATAAATGAAAAATTTGAGAAGATTTGATTAATAATACTTCTATTCCATTATTATTTCAATTTTCTACCGCTTACAACGCCCAAGCACATCTCAAAAAGTAAATTCAAAAAATTATATGGTACGTAGTAAGTAAAAAAAGAAAACTATAAAATATTTATTTGATAACACATATCTGATAACATTTAACATCATGAAGACAATTACCAATATCGAAAGGTTTTGGAAGTCTTCATCTAATATTGAAATATTTTGAACTTTGACACCATGAAAACGATTGCCAATATCGGAACGTTTCCGAAGTCCTTATTCAAATATTCCTCATACTGGAATATTTTTGAATTGAATTTATTTCGCCATTTCAAAATGTTTCTTCATTATGTTTATAACATTTCCTCATTGTTGTTTCCATTTTTCTTCATCTTTTCACATCAAAAGAAATATTTTAAAGAATATTTAAGCATGAAAATTTTGCCAGAAAAAATGAAGTTTTGAAAAAATAAAGAAGGATGAACATAAAGAAGAAAAAGCGCAACATTATCATATTTGAATTTCTCATATTTCAAAAAAAAATATTTACAATTTTTTGAAGAAATTTTTAACAAACTTCTTTTTTAAATGTACAAACGTAAATACAGCATAAACAAAATAAAACAAGTAAATCAATCGTAAATAAACCATACTTATATTCTTCTAGAATTTCAGCATTTAAATATTACAGTAAAGATATAAATTTCCAATTGAATTATTGAATTGATGTCGCTTCATTTACTAACTAAAATGATTTCTTTGCGATTTATTTATTTTTACTTATACTATATTTATAAGCTACCATTAGAAAAGATTAATTAGAAATTATTTTAAATAATTTATATGTATGTTTTTTTTTGAAACAATGATTTATCAGATTGATTGATTATTTATCAATGCGCAATATGATAGGCAATGTTGTTTAGTGGCAAAATTATTGGCGCTTGTTTCAACTTCCGGATTCCATCGGAATGATTCACATGTTTCACCGTTAAAATACCAACGAACAAGCCATCCATCTTGTGATTGACAAACTGGCTGAAGACAAGCTGTCTCTGCAAAATTCTCTCATTGGATTATATTTTAAAATGCTTTAAGAAAAAAAAAGTTTTTTTTCTGGCAAATTTGAGAAAAAATATTAACTTTTCCATTTTATTTTTCTTTTAAAAATAACTATCAAAACGATATTTCTAAGTTAGATAAATCCTAATAAAAGTTTTAAAATTAAAGGGAAAATAAAAACCTTTTAATTTTAAATTACCTTTTCTTGGACAACAAACACCGTTTCCTGTTGCAGTGCTAAGTCCAATTGATTGTATGCATTCATATCCTTTCGGACAATTATCCTCTTCCAGTGTATGACAAAATACCGGTGCATTGTTACGGACCAAGATCGATCGATATCCGGCACCATCCGGTAATGGACATGTAAACGGTGGTCCAAGCATGCCGGTACTAGCATCTATCAGCGATAAACATATCCAACCATTGGAATCACTTTTTCTTCTGCATTGCTGTATCTAATTGTTTCTTTAATGTATTTTTCGAATCTTTATCAGTCCTTATATTTCAACGTTTTGTCTATTCTCATATCTCAACGTAAAACGGTTTTGTCTGTTCTCATATCTCAACGTAAAACGGTTTTGCTATTCTCATATCTCAACGTTAAAACGG
>NW_018108276.1:20412-23107 GCF_000183805.2 Loa loa
TATTCTCATATCTCAACGTAAAACGGTTTTGTCTATCCTCATATCTCAACGTAAAACGGTTTTGTCTATTCTCATATCTCAACGTAAAACGGTTTTGTCTATCCTCATATCTCAACGTAAAACGGTTTTGTCTATTCTCATATCTCAACGTAAAACGGTTTTGTCTATCTTCATATCTCAACGTGAAAAATCGCCATTATTACGGTTTTTTCTGTCCTAACAATTCATTTTAAAATATACGCATTGTTACGGTTTTTCCTGTCCTTCATAATTATCATATATTTACTAACCTAATACTATCCTGTGGACAAACACACCTTCCACCACGACATATTGCGCCAGGCCATCCCTTTTCACATTCATCGTTTTTGCATTCCTTAGCAATTATCATCTTTGCTAAGGCAAGTATTGCGTATATCCACATCTAATTTTACTAATGCAAAAGATCCTGAAATGAACGGGAATTGACTTTTCAGTGGAAAGAAGAAATATCACATTATCCTATAATTTAAATGGCAGCATTATCGGATACCTAACTGAATTCAGTGAATTAATTTCATTATTATTTTAAGCGGAACATTTCCGGATTCATATTCAACTGATTAAACTATCCAGCCATATATATATATCTATGATCTAACATTGCTAAAATCCATTCCTGTGTTTTTTTTTAAATTTTTTTCAAAAATTTTTTTTAAAGGAATTAGTAAAATAATTTTGCGAATTAAAATCAAATTAAAAAATTAAAAAAAAATAAAAATTAGAAAATGAAGGAAACATTGAAGTGGTTGGATATATTCATTCCATCGATGAATGGCTGAGTAACAATAGTCGTCGAAATTCGGCTGTTCTTTTAACGAAAGGATGTAAATGTATGCCAATACAAACGCAGACAACAGGATGATTTGATCAGCCGGGGGAAATTGTGATGAACGGGGGAGAGATATTGGAAAACAGTAGAGATGGCAATAGCGGGGAAGTGTATCGCGAGTTTTTCTTTTTTTTTACGAGAGTACTTGCAACAAGGAAATCTTGTTTAAAACATCTCGTCTCCATCATTATTATTAGTATGATGATAATGGCGATGATTATTGATCAGTGAAATATTAATGAATAATACTCAATTTTGAGCATTTAAATTTCAAATTAAATATAAATTTTTACTATAAAATTAAATGAGATGTACAAATAAATGGTAAATTGAAAAACGGAAAACAGAAAACAATGCAAAAATATAATACTGTAAGCAATTATGTTGAAATAGTTAATGTTTGGAGATGAAAATATCGATTGATAGATTGATTGACTTCTGATTTTCGTTCTCTTTTTTGTTTTTTTTTTCAAGACTTTCCATTCGTTATATGTTACGATGATGATGGAATACGGCATAAAAATTATGATTGATACAAATCTTAGCAAAATATAATAATAATTACACAAATTAATCAACATAAAAATGAAAATTGAGTAATCAAATTAATTAAAAAATGAAAATTGAGTAATTAAATTAATTAATATCGCGAAATGTATTGTGGAATTGACGAAAAATTAGCAAATATTAAAAAAAATTTAATGATGTTTTAAGGAGGGAGAAAAAGCGCTAATTGTTTTGATTTAGTGATTGTGGTAATGAGTGATGGGAAACCAAAGAATCTTTGGTTTCTAGTTGGACTAATTTGGGGTGACACATCCAATGAATGAAAAATATCCTTGACATTTCGGTCTATGGTATTTAGTATGCTTTACAAAGTTTTCATTTAAATCTAAAAATTAACTCATTCAATTCTATTACTTTGACAGTACCTTATCTCTTTACTATTTGATCGATAACAAAACTGCTAAAGTTGAAAATGCTGCCAACATTGAATACTGCATATTAATTTCAATAATTACTAGTTGTAAAAGTATGAACAGGTACGATTATTTTTCATTGTTTTTTAATTTATAAAATGAAATTTTGCAAAAATGCAAAAATATTTTAATCTTTTTTTTTTGTCAAAATACAGAAGGACTCATTAATGTACAAAAGGTAATCATAAATTTAAATGATTTATTTCATCAATCAGCCCTCTCTCCAAACATTTTTCAATTTTAGGCGAAATTTTTTCAAAGCATTTTTTAATTGATAATCAAAGAAAACGTTTTGTTCGTCCTTTTTTTCTTCCTCACCAATCAGTGATAAATTTAATTTGATCTTATTAATTATGATGTCCACTATTGGCGATAATTAAATTTTATGATTTTTCATGTTCATCATTTGACATAGTATTCAAATTTCTCCTCAATAATGCATGATTTATTGCATTTTTGATAAATTAAATTTATTTATATTTTTTCTTTTGGACAATACATTTTGCAACAAACTTTGCTCGAATGTGACACTAAAATTATTTAATTTAAGCATATTTCTCTTTCCTTTTACTCTTTTTACAAACTTAATCACTTAAACTTTCGGAAAGTTATAAACTTGAAAGGGTCGGAGTGAAGTATATATGTGAGTATTATTTCTTCACAGAAACTTCCGGTAGGTGATGGTAGTTTCCGCAACCAAAACTACTGCACATTACCTTAATTAATGATGATCACTCGGTCATATCACAATGACAAGTATCGATCATTGATGAAAATCTTTTACAGAAAATTAATTATTACCTCTGCTTAAAGTGTTGTTTGATTGCATGTTGCATGCTTAAAA
>NW_018108276.1:23127-44410 GCF_000183805.2 Loa loa
AATCAGTGATAAATTTAATTTGATCTTATTAATTATGATGTCCACTATTGGCGATAATTAAATTTTATGATTTTTCATGTTCATCATTTGACATAGTATTCAAATTTCTCCTCAATAATGCATGATTTATTGCATTTTTGATAAATTAAATTTATTTATATTTTTTCTTTTGGACAATACATTTTGCAACAAACTTTGCTCGAATGTGACACTAAAATTATTTAATTTAAGCATATTTCTCTTTCCTTTTACTCTTTTTACAAACTTAATCACTTAAACTTTCGGAAAGTTATAAACTTGAAAGGGTCGGAGTGAAGTATATATGTGAGTATTATTTCTTCACAGAAACTTCCGGTAGGTGATGGTAGTTTCCGCAACCAAAACTACTGCACATTACCTTAATTAATGATGATCACTCGGTCATATCACAATGACAAGTATCGATCATTGATGAAAATCTTTTACAGAAAATTAATTATTACCTCTGCTTAAAGTGTTGTTTGATTGCATGCTACATGCTTTAATCGTTGTTTGCTTCAACCTTCCCTCACATATATGCAATATTTTGTTGGTGAAAAAAAAAAAAAAGATTGTTGGTGAAGTTTCATATGCTAAGTGCTACTATTCACAAACTAATAGGAATGTTGAGAAATTTGAAAAGCTGGTTAAGCACAAAAGTTGATGGATAAGGGAGATTAACGAGCATCATCTGGAAAGCTTTGCTCAGTTGTGCGGTAAATCTTCCTCTGAACATTGCTCTCTTCTTACATTTGACATTTATTGCTTACTCTAAAAGATTTCCTTCAAAAATTTTTTTAAAATTCTTTCATTTCTATTCAACCACATTTTTTGATTAATGGATGAATGAATCGTTGCATGGATTAAATTAAATTTCAAATGATTTTTTTAAAAAAAGAGCTAATTTTGCAAAGGGAAAGAAAGAAAGAAAGAGAGAGAGAGAGAGAGAGGAGGGGAAGAAAAAAGGTTATTAAGATAGGCAGAAAAAATTTTCCATGTTTATTTCTTTTGCACTCAATCAATTATTTAGCATTGATTATGGTATTTTAAGCTAAATTTGTCCATTTATTAAATCCTTGTCTATTTTCAAATAGTCTAATATTTTTAGTCTATGTATCATTCCTATCACAATTCTTTTCTTATGTTTTCATCATCAGTTTGTTTACATCTAATAAAATACACTCACATACTCAACTAATTTATTTTTTAATTAATTTGTCAAATGTATTTGTTTTTCCTTTTAATTTGCTAAAACTTTGAAATATTTTATTTTTGTTGGATTAAATATTCAGTTATTTGACATTCATTCACTATTTCAATTCTCATTTGACTGAAATGTAAATTCACTTTCGTTTTCTTTTTCAATTTGAAAATTACTCACAAAAAAACTTGTCATCCACTCGTTTGCATTTATCACCAAAAGTTGAAGTTAAAAAGTGGCAATAAGGTTGAAAAAATTTTATACCCTCGTCGAGTTTATAAAAAAAATCTCCAAAAGTTAAATATTTATACTACAATTATCAACACTTTTATTTTACCTTTGGATAAAAGATATCACAGCAAAACAAAGAGAAAAAGAAAGAAAGTGAACTTTGTTAAAAAATTTTATTTTTTTTCGAAATTGATTTACCTTCAAAAAGAAGAAAAAATTCGTCAATATTTTTTTATTTTTTATTTTTTATTTTTGCTTTATTTCGAAGAATTTGAAAAGAAGGCGAAAGAAGAAAGAACTAATCGAAATATATTTATGTTATTTTATATTTTAAAATAGCATAAATATAAGTTACGTGGAATATAAAATAAAAAAAAAAAGGAACAAAAAAGAAAGCAAGGAAGAATCGATTAACAAAAATTTAATATTGCATGGAATATTTTATTATAACGAAAAAGTTTTTCTATTTTTATTTCCTTCAAATATTTAATTTTTTTATTTTTCATTTTCTTCTTAATTGCACATGTTGCAATTATTTCCTTCGCTTTTTTCTTTTTTTTCATACTTTTATTTCCCATTTTTATTTTCTTATTTTATTTTTTTAATTTTCATTTAATTTTATCTATCGTTTTACTTCTTCGTTTACTTAAATTTTTTTTTTCATTTTTTTGTTTTACCAATTAGCTTTCGCTCTGTTTTTTTTTCTTTCATTTGTCAAAGATAATTATTTGAACGAGTTAGTATATTATGTTTTTTGAACATTTTTAAGTTTTTCTTTCAAATCACTAATTAACAAACATTCCAACGAAACAACCTAAACAACCAAACAGACACGCATATGCACACACACACACACACACACACATACACATACACACATACACATACACACACACACACACACACACACATATAAATGCACGTGGATGCATACATACTCGTAACATCAAACAAATTAATACTTTCCTACAACGTGTACTTGCTGACTTCATCGTATTGAATTGCTTTATCGCAAAGTGTTGAATGATTTTTGCCCATTTACTTTCGTTTATCACAATTATTTGTTGAAAATTTTTTCAACTTTTCGTTTTCTTTTATTCAAAAAAAAAACTTCTTGAAATTTCTATTTTGATAATTTCAAAAAATTGAACGATTATTGTGAATAACTTTAAATTGGTTACAATCATTCTTTCGTCTTTTTCTTTGTAAATTTATTCGTTAAATTTATTTCAGATAGATTAATATTTATGAAATATGCAATTCATTGTTGCTGTTGTTTGTTTGTATAATAGAAGAATGCGAATTCACCTGAAATCTTCCAAAGTTTCCTATTGTAAAGTTTTACTATGAATTCATACCCGCTAACAGTAATTCAAATAATGGTCGTATTACTGTGTTGCAAAATGAGCCTAACACATTGGACAAGCTCAGGGTATCCAGATTTACGTGGTCCAACTGTATCAAAATGTGCTGTTAAAATTTCACCTGGTGAACAATACTATATTTGTGATCCCGATCATGTCCTTAATGCTTCTGAAGGTACACTTGTTTCATTATCATTTATTTAATTGTGCCAAGCAATGTCATCATATTTTAGTTGAAATTATAATTTAATAAAAAAAAGAAAAAAATTACCACATCCCATTCATTTAAAGAATCTCAATTAAAAACTAATATTTGATAACTTTTAACTTTCTTTTTTCAAATTGTAGTTTTTAGATTATTTTTACTTTTCAACTTTTAGTTTTCAATTAATTTTACCGAATTAATTTTTAAAATATCGACTTCTTTAGCACGATCGTTAAACCAACAACTTCATAATTTAACCATCGGTACACCATGTCACTGTCAACGACGATCACAATGTACTACTACGGGTGATGATGTGAAGAATCCATCATTTCATGGATTTGTTGCATCAATTGCATTGGTCAACAACTTACAAATGACCATTCATAGTCCATCTGAACAGTTCATTTTTTCACTGACTCGATATTTCAAATGATCTTATTTCAATGCTAATTTTTAATTTTCATTTTTTTGCTTCCTAAAATTCATACCTTATTTACTTTCTAATACTCATAATTGCTACAATAATTAAGTAAACTTCCAATTATTTTATAATTTTTTTTGCAATGGCTGAAATATTAAAAATATTACAAAAATATTACAAAAAAAAATATTACAAAAATACTGCATAATCTGCAATAGTTATTCTAAAGGTTGTCTTTCTAAAAAAAAGAAAATAACAAATAAAATTTAATCGCAACATTTATTTTTCTGCATTAAAAATTTATTTTTTGACAATCGTATATGAATTGAATGGAAATTTTATTTATTGTTATTATTTAAGTATGATATTTGACCGAATTAAATAGGAGTAGTCGATAATTTTAATTCATAAAATGTATGAACAATTTCAACTTTTAAAATTTAATTTTTATTAGCAATTCCACAATTTGATAAATTTCACAATTTGATTTTTTTGGTGAAAGTTATCGTTTTTATCACTCTAAACGTTATCGCTAATTATCATATTACCACTAATTATCAAATATGTTAAGTCATATAAAATGGTTGATAGCTTTTTAATTTAACATCTGTTTCAATCTATTCGAGAGGAATGAAAAAATATAATAAGCTTTTGCAAAAAAAAAAAATTGAAAGAAAATAAAAAAATTGATTAGCAAAATTTTCGTGCAACTTGTTTGGTACTTTTTTTTGAATCAAAGAGAGGAAGGTAATTTTGATATGAAATGTTTAATGAATTTTGAAATATTAATCGTTTAAATTTTACTTAAAAATCATACAATGAAACGAATTAATAGGCAATTATTGGATCGAGCGGAAAATTTTTGCCGTACACTTGAAGGACGTTGGGCACTTGGTGATTGCGGTAATTCAGTGCTCATATTTATTTGGAAACATTATAAAAAGGTATATGTATAAATTTAATTTGTTTATTTCTATTAATTTCAACCACTCTCTTTGCCATTTTATATTGCTTTTTTTGTTAACAACGTAAACTTATATAAGATAACTACGTGAACTTGCGTAATTCGCATAGGATAAAATGAGTCGCACTGTTTTGCGATGCAAACTATTGATTGATTGATCGATTGGTAAAATAACAAAAAATAAACTATATAAAATAAATAAATAAATAAAATAGAAATAAAATAAAAATAAATAAATAAATAAACAAAATAAAAAATCAGTTAAAAATAAGCGATAAAATATGATTGAAGTTTCAAATTTTTGAGGTAATCATTTGGCCAGCTCGACTTGCTCAACGATATGTTACGGCCAGAGAAAGGCGACGAATTTTAGACGATGTAAATAATTTTATACAGAATGACAAATGGTATGAAGCGCTAAAACGGGTCATCGGTAAATTGCTTTATTAATTAATTTGTTAAATTTTGTTGCACACAAAAATTGTTTACTTCATGTCAATTTAGTCATTGGAATTTGTTAGAGTATGGTTACTTTTAATTAAACATGAAATATTGGTGATAAGATTATCATATCATTACAATTTTCAAATTCAATAATTGAATCGATTGACTGAATGATTAATTGATTTATTTACTTTTTAATAAATCATTCTTAATTACATATAATACTTTCATTTTATAGCATTATTTTTCTCATTGAAATATTATTATTCTCTTATTTGTCATTTTTATTCTTTTTTTTTTTTTTCAAAAATATTGTTTTTCCAGCAGCATTACACGATGAATTAAAGGGTGAACCAGAAGTTCGCATCGATACGGGTACATTATCATTGATTATTGCTGTGGGTGTTGCTGTATTACTTACTATTATGATTACATGTAAGTTATTTTAGGATAAAATTTTAAAACTCTAAATTTTAAATTCTATCCATAGAAAAACAACGAACTTTAATTGTTAATTTACGATTAGTTTTAAAAATGGATCTAATTGAACAAATAATTATTTTAATAATTCATTTATTAGGAAGAATAGGAATAAGATAGTTGGGAAAAATGGGAAAAAAACTTTTCAAATTCTACTTAATTTGCCCGTTGCATTAATTTAAATTTTCCTAATTAGGCTGTGTGTGCGCATTTCGTTGTTGTGGCAATATGCGATCAGATCAATCAGATCGATTAGGCAAATCATTGCAACGGATTGATAGCCTTCGAAATCAGATCATACGACATGGTACACAACTGAGGCGATCCTTTTCACGGTCACCAAAATTTGGTAGTTTTCGAGAGTGTTCAATGAATAGCTCATTTATTAGTGACGCTGGAAATGCAACATTTGTTTGATTCAAATAATTATCTAATTTATAATTGATATTGGGAATCAAATATTTGAAATCAAAATCAACGAATGATCTCGTCTATTCATGACGTCGAATATTTCCGGAAAAACGTCTAAAATTTCCAATGATCTAAAATATACTCAAATATTAATTGTTTTTTTTTCGAATTATAATTATCTAATTTAAATCCTTGGTATATAAATGTAATATGAATGTATTGTATCATATTTTTTAGGTGCTTATGGGACTCAAAAGTTTAATTAGTTTGCAATTGATTTTGTAATAAATTTTAAAATGAGTAAAATTTTCTCATGAAAAGAACGAAAATAATTTTTTCAAAAAATAGCTAACATATTTTGAGGGAAAATTTTCTAGCTAAATTCTAAAATCAATTGCATTTCCTGCCATATATGTTTCTCTGAATATAATTGTGTGGAAATCGCTCAATAGTTCCTTATAACTTCTTTTTCGCTAACCATTATTTATTTGAGAGATTTTGAGATTTGAATTATTTCATAAATTTTTGAATTTCAATGACTTATTACTTTGCAGTTTGCACATCCAAAAACTTTCATTATTTCTGAAAAGCAATTCATTTATAGATTTCTGCAAGGTGCTAATAGAAGTTGGCTGAAAATTTTGATCAAACAAGCCCTGAACAATTATTTATAAAATTTACACTCAAACTGGTTAGCATCAACAATATTTAAGTGCAATTTGTCTTTCGGCTCTCTGAAAGGAATAAAATAGGTGAGCTTTAAAAAAAGAAAAAAAAAGCAGAAAGGGAATGGTTGGCTTTGAAAAAATAAAAATTAGCTATTCAGTGATTTCTTTTTTTTGCGTCTATTAAACTTAATTTGAATCGTTTCCCGAAATAAATGGGAAAAAAACAAACTTCAAAAGGGAACTTTTCAATTTCTAAAAAATTTTTCTATCAATTCCCAATGATTAAAAAAAATTTTCCGAAAATTTATGAATTTTACGATAAGCCAATGTGAGGAAATAATTTCAATCAAAAACCAGAAAAAGAAAAAGGGAAAAAAAGAAGAGACAGAGAGAGAAAGAAGGATGAAAAGAAAAAATAAAAAGCAATAGGTAGGAATGCTAAAAGATGTTTTCATAAATGTTTGCGAACTTCGATAGATTTATCTTTCTTCCCTTAGTGTAATTAACTTAACAAGCATCTGTTCCAATGATTGAAATGGTTTCATCCCTTTATAAATCTCATTCATCTTATTTTATTTACTTCTTCCAATCAACCAAAATAATCCCATACACATTTCTAAATTAAGAAATTAAGATCTATCTAAATGGAATTACTGACTAGAAATGAATAATTGGTATACTGATTATAACACACGCACACACACACACAAATTTATAAATATATAAATATATATATATATATATATATAAATGCATGTATTGTCCTGAAATCTGTGATTTCAAGTATCAATCAGCTATTCAAATTAAAAACCCATGATTTCGGTCGTATAATTCAATTGAGTAATTGAGTAATTTATAGATTGTTGCCAGCAAACAAAAGTATCACTTTAAAAAATAATGTATGTGTACCAGATATGAAATTTGTGATTTCAAGTAGTTCCAAACGCATAATTTATTTATTTAATTGTTTAACTAAATACTTAATAGATAATTATTGGTAATAAAAAGGAAAAAACATTCGAAAGGAAAGTATCATTTCAAAAATAATAAACGATATGTATTACCAAAAATTTTTTTTATAAAATTGTATACTACAAAATATAATATTGGAAAATATTAAACAGCTCTAATTGGCAATATATACACATTAATGAGTTGAATGTTATCCTCGTCAAGCAATTATCGATTTTTTTTTTTTTTGCAATCAAATCGTTTACATATAATTTAAAATTTTTACCTCACTTTATATAAAAAAAGAAGAAAATCCCTGCTTCATTGATTTAAATTAAACTTGAAATTGCTAATTGATCTTGCAATGGACTAATGATGAAAATTCAATGATATTTTCCATTTAAAAACAAGTTTTTTTGATGTACCTAATTGCCGTATGTATGTCTGTATGTGTATGTGTGTATACGTATGTATAAGTGTTGATTATGAGTAGTCTTCGTGACGAAACAATTGGTGACAATACCACAGAATGACACCGGAAAATTACTATCATTCAAATTAGTTCAACTTTATCATTCCACTTAACTTTTTGCTAAAAATAACATAATTAACATATAGATCTTTCCTTATTCTCATAAAGGTACTAAAAAATCATTCATTAAAATTTATGCAAAGATATCAGTATAACAAAGAAATATTCATCTGTTTATTTTCTTTTTATGAAACATTTTCAGATTAGTTTCTTTAAAGTATCCATTACCATAAGTTGTATGTACTGGTAAAAACCATAATAATGGATTATAACCAAAAATGGAGCAAAAATTATGCCAAGTAGAACCCAAATCATAGGAAATATTGCCGATAGTATGTCGATCATTGGTGATAGTACCACAAAATTGAAATGATACACTTTCCAATGTTGTCTCATTACGTAATAATGAATATGTTAATTGACCCAAAAATATACTAAGCGAAATGCCACATATCTAATATATATTTTAAACATTTCAGCCAAAAATTTATCATGATTACTTTAATTATAATAAATGAAGTAGTATTTAAATCGATAAGGTATGTGATACAGCAAAAACGGAAAGAAAGAAAACCCTTTTTTTTTAAATATAAAAAGAATATTGAAAAAAAAAACATTAAAAAAGCAATTTAAAAAAAAAAAGCATCAGTAATTACCAAAGCATTCAGTACACCAGAAGCGACCAAACATGTTGCAACAAGTCCATCAATAGATGGTGGAGCTTGTTGTACATACCTTGGCATTAATGCACTTATCATTCCTGAAAGTTCCATCTTATTAAATAATTACTTCCATACAAAATGAAACTTCATCAAAATCTTTATTTATTAGTAACTTACGCATTAATAAAAATAATAATACACATTAATTTAAGAGAAATTTTCTTTTTTAAATTAATTTTCTTAAATAAAATTATTAAGTTGTCACAAATTTTTACTGATTTTTCTTTTATAAATTATAAAAAATGAAAGAAAACTAATTTGCATCTTAAAATCCATACGCTAATAAAATAGCCTTCTTTTCCTAAGATAAAAATGTATAGAAACAATCAAAAATAATAACAAATAATTATTGAAATAGCAAAAATAATTGTTTCAAAAAAATATATATATCAATATCTATTTGATTTACCTGAAAAACTCCAAATAACAATTGTTGTCCGTTGATATAATGCTGGCATCGTGATACAAATAACATAACCACAAAGTATGGTTGACCAAAAAAGGAAAAGTAGGAAGAATTTATGATTGTGCATATGAATACAATGACCAATAATTGGACAATGATGATCCATACGAATTATGCAACGATTACATCTGTTATTTTTACTACATTTTATAAAAATGAAATTACTTCTATAATTTGTTAACATATTAGATACTAGCAAATTAAGATTAAGTACTGCTATTTTAAACAGTTATGAAGTGCATAGTAATGCTAATGTAATTATATACATTGAAACCATTTTGTTAATATGCCATTATTAAGTAGAATATCTTTATCATCTGGCAGATATTAGGTTTATTAAAGGAAATGTTTTATCAGCGATGTATATCATTACTGAATCTTTCCTTATTAAATCATCACAATTACTTGCCTTAATTACAGATCAAATCTTTGACAGCATTTATTGAAGATGAAAGGTTTGAAAAAGGAAGTGAATTTCATTAATATAATCATACCAATATTACTGAGGATGAGTAATTTATCGTGGTGCTTTTGTACGAATTGATGAGCTTATCAATCTCAAAAATACTTGAATTTCGAAATTTTAAAGCATACTCCGTAATAATTCACTACATCCATTCATACTTTGACATTTACTGATTTAAAAGTGGACTTTTACCTGCGACAATGATGTGTCCTATTTGGTTTGATCACCTTACAATATAAGCAAAATGGCGGACATTTGGTACTGCCACCTTCTGTTGACATCGTGACATAACGTACCGGCAATTTCTCTTTATTAGCCTCAAACAGAAACAAAAATTCCAAATTGCCCAATGAAATTACACGTTTGGTGTCTTTTTAAAATTTCTTATTATAAATTTCCAAAGGAATTTTAAACCTCGTAATTAAATGAAAATAACGTGAAAAGGAAAGGGATGAACACTTTTGTGCGGAAAACTGAAGTTATCTTAAGATAATTACTTAAAATGAATATGTCAATAATTAATTAGCAATGACATCATAATAAAATGTTTGAATTTGAGAATTCCAAATATTTAAGAAAATGTGTAGGTGACACTTTCAGTGAACTGCTCAAATATTAAAATTTGAAAAATACAAAGTGTATTAGTTCCAAATATACATACCCATTTGGCAATTTCGTTCACAAAATTACGTTTTTCAAAGATATCTTTCGGTGGTACAAAACTTTTCGGAATTTCAGCCGGTGTTATAAGTGTAGTTGAAAATAGCGAACAAATAGCTAACATCCAAATTATTTGAAAAAATATTAGTTGGATAATAAGTGCTATTGTACCGTAAGGGAAAATATGCGCACAAAATGAAGCCGAAAATAGAATATACCATAAGAGGTATGATAGCACCCATAAAAAAAGTTGACAACGCATCGATGGATAATTTAATTCAACCGTTCAACCGGGAGCTTTCTTGATTAATATCAAAAATAAATTTACTAGTAGAATTTCTTATATATTCCGATAATGTTAACTCAAATGCTGATGTATGTCATCGTTCGAAATCGCTTTCCATTCTCGCATTCCATCGATTTCGGCAGTTCATGAGTTGTTCCAGAAATTAGGATCAAATAAAAAGAGGAAAAGATAAAGATGAAAATGACACTTTGGAGCATTTTTAAACAAATGTTATATGGTGTCGTATAAGAATAAATGTTACAAACTAAGATAAAGCATCTTCGATTAGGTATGTCAGCATACAAATTATAGAATCTTTTGATCAGGCCCAGCAATTCCAAATGAAGTGGATTGCTACGCAACATTCATCAAAACTTGACTGTCACCATATTCAGCAACATCGACTAGATCGCAAAAGAAATTGATGGCATAACAGTAACATTACTTTTACTTCGATATTGGGATGATTACCCTTTCACCAAGCAATATCACAATCCAAACTAGTATGACATGCTGACTAATATTCCACAAGTCATCGAAATGGTACACAATACCTCAGAAATCCTTTGATTATGAATTGTGTACGCGGCATACAATTGCGTAGCTCAAGACTTTATACAATTTTTGACTTCACGAATGAAGTTTATACCTTTCCAAAATCAGTGTTTCGCTTTCCATGACAATGATTGTTTTACCATATCAGTAATGAAAGATTTTCTTGTAGAACTTTTTGTCTATTAGTTAACCAGAGATAAGATTAATCAGAAATCTCGAACTTTCATTCATGATTACTTCAGTGTAAAATTGTACAACAGCTGAAATCTACAACATCAAATATGAAAACATAACGCTGAAACCAGAATATCCTTTAAAACAAGAAAACAAAGAGAATAACCATCCAAAACCGTATCACCACAGTCTACTCCATTTAAATACAATTGCTAGAAAACATTTTGTAAATATAAATATATATATATATATATATATAAACATATAAATCATGTGAAAAAGAATAGCAAGAAAGGCAAAGTATTATGAACGATGAAACAAATATTAGCTCGGCTTATTTCCGCATATATTTCTTGTTTTTCTGCGTTTAGCCAGCTCATGAATAAAATAGTTATTGGAAGTCCCAAATTCAAACGCACGATAATACATACTAGTTTACTCACAGTGTACAGAATGAGATGAGAAACACAGTATACAAAAATGACAATTTTATATATATATATATATATATATAACTTGTCTAATAACATGAATATTCTTTAACCGGATGGACTAAAAAAATATATATATCTAGGAAAAAGCTCATTATTCGGAGAAATTATGAAAACTTATTAAGAAAGGCATTAAAGGAAGAGATCAACTTATTCGTAGGCTGCAACTCTATTTGAAAGATGGAAGCTGAAACACCGATCTTCAATGCTCATGAAAAGAAGGCACTTCAAAAATGTAGAAATATCCTAATGTACGGATGCCTTCCTATCACCTATCTTCCCCTCCTTCTAAAGAGATCAGCAATTGCAGCAAAGTTGTATTAATATATCCCATCCTCATGTACTTTCAGAAATCAATTCTGTTCAAATTGCATCTGTTGAAAGTTTTCGAATCTAAACAGAACTACTAATGACATCCTATTGATATGACAGAAACATGGAACTACCAATATCACTAATTAACTGGACCCTGCCACCTACAAAAATGAATAGTAATTTGTCTAAGACCAAATATCCGTATAACATCGATCCGCAACATTCATCAATATAATTTACAACCTAAATCCACGACGAAATATTTCCACGACTTCATTTCAGGCACTTAGCCTAAGCTAGCATAACTCACAGAAACTAATCATAACGGATATAGTATACTTCGGTACGATATAACCAGCTAATATACTAAATATAAAGCAAAAAATATTCTAACACCTGGAACGAATGGAAATAAGATGGTACAAATAGTACCCACATCACAGACAAGGTTATCTCCTTAACCAGGTTCACGGTATTATCAAATGTTAAGTAGAAAAAATGCTAATAAAAGGTGCAAGTACGCGAGAAAACCGGGAATAGTTCTTTTGTTTTTTTTACATATGTAAACTTACTACTGACTAGTTAATATGCTAGACTTTTCGGCTACTGAGAAGTTTACAAGGGGAAATTAGTGCCAGCATCAATCGTTAAAAAATGTAGTTATCACATGTAATGATAACCAAAAATAATCCCAGCATTTCAGGATTGAATTTAACTCAATTTATATCGTGAAAATGAAATTCTTTCAAAATTTTAAAAAATTCGAAAAAATGATTTCATGTGGTGATAAACCCACGCGAGTTAAATGAGATCATTTTGGGCACTAAGCACACCAGGAGATGTTCCTATTCGAATATAAAAAAGAAGTTACAGAAGTTTACATACCCGGAATTACAGAAATGCTTTTGCTCAGAAAGAGGAAGGGTAAAAAAGATGCAAATTTCTTATGCATCTCTTAAAATTAATGGGATAGTAAGCGTTTCAGGAACGTAAGTTTTAAAAAACCAATAACTTTCAAGAAAAAACCTGAGTTGATGGGAAAGAAGAGGTTTTTGCAGGAACAATAAAAACGTACTATCGAACTCCTGGATAGCTAAGCCTAAATATGTGCGATCCCTGGACTACTACGCCTAATATATCTATTCAGAACAATAATTATATCAGAATAACAAGAGCAAGAAATACAGAATGAAGTAATTTAAGAAAAAAATTACATTTCTTGTGAGATTATTTAAAAAAAAGTGAGTTCGACTAAGAAATGAGTCAAAGAAATACTTTCCTGTTGACGGATGAGGTTAGCTTCGTGGCTGATGCAATGATGATGACGACGAAAATTCGCAGAATGTTACTCCATCGTTAGTTAGACTTAATGGCTGTGGCACAGAAACGGCGGATATACTGCTCGATTGCGATGATGAAGATAAATCGACTCCTTCGGAAATGAGAAACTGCTCAACGTCAAGCCAGTTATGGCCACCAGAAATTTCATTAAATTCTGTTGGTAGTTGCAAAAATTCATCCTTTGCACCATCTGGAATTGAAAGCTTTGGGGAATCCAGAGTTGTTTTGTTGAATCAAACACTAGAAATCCTTTCATTTTAACTTTAGTATACGGGATTCATTTAGGAACGGTCTTTCACACACTGTATTTCCCGGCAATACCATTTAATTCTACACCTTCGGAAACTGACGCTATTCTTAGAGCTAACAAGCTGCCGAACACTATCGGTTCTGGTTCACTAATAAACATGAAACTCAATCAGTTACCAGAAAAGACAAAACAAATTACCTGAAAATGGTTGATCGTGTAAAATATCAGTACCTTCTCCGTCAGGAACATTGAAATTTGCCAACATATCATTTATCTCTCTACCATCAAAACTAAATTCTAGATCTTTAGCAAATGAAGCCAAATATACATCTGATTCATTTCCACTCGAAGCCGACCCCACTGAAAAGGAAACATTTAAAAGAAGGTTCCACGGATACAGTGGAAAAAGAAATGCTTAGAAAGGAAATGCGATATATAACAAAAAAGCACTAATGACATCAGATTTCCCTTCTCTTTAAAACTTCCAAAACAACATTGGTCAACACAATATGATACTGAAGAAACCGTCAAACTCCAGGGATTAAATTTCACTTCGCAGAAAAACTCACTTTCAAGTTCGCAGAAATCACCTACACCAACAGAATTTAATCGATCTGCTCCAATATCCTGCGACTGATAATGCGAATGCTGAATATTCATACGAATATCGTCCTCATATTGTTGTATGGGATGCTGCTGCACATAACATATTGGTGTTTGTTGTTTCCAAGATTGATGAGCATTTTCCCGCGCTAATTCTTCTTCAACCTTTTTCTTCATTCTCAGCTCATAATGATGAACGCACAATTCTAAAAAATTAATTACTAATTTTAAATGAGGGAAAAATGTGATTTCACGAACGGTTTCTATACGCATTTTCATATTTCTTCAGCTAATTATTTTCAGCTCCAAAGATGAACATAACATACTCAAAGTTTTCGGTGCATCAACGCAAAGAACGGGCTGCGAACAACATGGCTCAGCACAATAACTGAATAATTTCTGATTCAAATTGTAGGAAATGTGCTGTGCGCAGTGATTGGAGAACGGAAGACAGTTATTCATGCATTGCACGGGAGGTGAACCACTTTTCAGGATCGTAATAGTGCATCTAAAAAAAAGAAAAAAAATTTGAAAAAAAATTCAGCTCTTTAGCTAAAAAAAAAAGTTCGCAAAACTGCTCCTAACACTGTTTTTGATGTTGAAATTTAAAAATCAAAAAAAAAAAACAGCCACAAAAAAATTTTTTTAGAGTTCATCATTGTTTGCCAAACATAAAATATTGAAGAAACAGCACAAGAAAACAGATTTTGATAAATGATTACAAGTTTATATGTTTTTACGAAAGGAAAAAAAAGACAAAAATGTTCGCCCAATTTTTTTACTCAGCAACACCAATTCATATTAAATTTAAAGTTATTTCGACTGCAGAAAATGATTACAACCAAACCCATAGGAATCAAATTTTCCATTTCAATTATATAAGTAAAAGGTGAACTTTTTCTGACTGAATACAGCACTGGTAGCAGCCCCATAATTGGAAGCACGATCGGCTAGTGCTGCGCCAACACTATTTGGATATTGTTTGCAGGCATGCATTATCGGAGCATTCGTAACAGCTTCTTTCATTAATGCATTCTTGTCTAATCTTCAAAAACAACGAAGAATAAGAATTCTAGACTGAAACCGTTTCAGCAATAGATAAAATGAGATTTCAAAAATTGAAGCAAACAAATCAATATCATACTGCATAATTACAGATGCGTAACGTCAACACAACTTTTGTGCTTAAGGATAATAAATATGCCAAAAATTGCACTAAGTTCTCATACATTTAAAGCACTCCTTCATCACAAAAAATATTGCTGTAATACCTGATTTGTTTTTTCACTAAATACACTTGCAGCGCTCCCTGAGGCGCAGGATCCGAAACAGCATTACATGCCATTTCTAACCATCTGAGATCAAGATAATCATTTTCTTCGTCTTCATCATCTGATGGCTCAAGTCCTGTAAAATCTTCATTAACTAGATAAAGATGCTTTACTTTACACGTCGTTCTTCGGGATGTAAAACTTCAGAAAATGTTTGAGCACAATCTTACAAAGCCTTTGTACAGCAACCAATTGTTACTACTAACCAGAACATAACTACAATAGTAGACTAACCACGAGGAAAAAGATCAGTGCGATCGAAATCCTGATCCTCTAAAACTCTGCACATCTGGTCAACTTGAGGTATTTTTCGGTAAACTCCCGTCATCTTCATTCGCCTGCGTTTCTGCTTCAGTTGTATAACTTTCGGCTGGAACAGAATTTTTGAAATTAAGATATAAAAGTTTTTGTCCTGACAGACTTCTATTTTTATGAGGGAAATCACCTAATTTTTGAATCTTGATTTAGTTTTACGACTCAAGCTGTGCAAGATAAGAATAGCACCTAGAAACATTTAAAAGACCGTGCACACAATACACATAACATAATTTAATTTTTTTTGTTTTGCTCCCCCTGAAATTTGATCACCACCCTCTTAACCTCTCCGGTGATTTCTTGGTCATCAGCTGCGCTTTAAACAGGTTCGGAAAACTACTCCACAATAAATTACAGTAACTGAAAAACTGACCTTTTGTACATCGTTCTTTTCTTGCTTTATGGTTGACTTAATTTTATCATCTTCGGGTGTCTTATAAAAACGTGGAGGTTCCTGACGAGAAGTAAGACGAGGCGCTGCAGAGGGTAGTAAATTACGGGGTTCAGGAACTAACAATGATGGCGGAATGATACTTTTTGCGAAATTAGATCGTATCGGAGCACCTGATAATGATGATACAGCGCTTTGCCCCGCAGAAGATGCTGGCGCCTGCAAACAATTTAAACACGATATTTCCTACAAACAGTTACGAAATTTCGATCTACTGAAAATTAATAACTGATGAAAAGCTTCTTAAAATCATTATCAAAACTAAGACCGTCGAATCATGGAAAACAAAGCAATCCGTGGTTGTTAGTATTTTATTGCACAGTGCGGAAAGCACGCCTACTGGTACTGCATGCTTATTGGAGACTACCTACCATGTTCTTATTTGTCCACCCTAATTAAACTACGGACATAAAATCATAAATATCAATTCTGGATTTATTTTTCTTTAAGCCTGAGGAACCTGAAGAAGTTTAGCAGCTAGCTGGGGGTGTTGTTTGCTGAGATTAGCTGTTACACGTTGTTTCACAACTGTCGGTTGGCCACATGGAATTTGTGCACCATCACACGCTTTAATAACAGCTGGTGTGACAGCTTGAGAAGCCGTGCGCGAGCATAACTGAGGTATATTTCGACGAACCTGAAAACGATTTGCGTATCCTGTTTTGGTTTCATAAATATAAATGTATAGATTGAAGTGTGGGTCAGACCGACTAACATTCGATGCAAACAAACTTAATGAGTTTTATTTCTAAATTTCACACATTCCAATTGGTTCACAAACGTGGAAATGCTTTCTTCGGCAACAGATACAGTACACCAGCAAAACATTCTATTTAATAAAAGAAATGTAGAACCCATAAATGCTAAATAAGCGTAACTTAATTGTTCCTTTCTCATTACAGTCATAATTAACACAATTATTCCTTACCATCTGACTAGTCGTTGCTTGCACAGGACATTCATACGTTGATCGTACTTCACCATAAGACGATGTGATAGGAAGGGGCATAATGGTCTTGTGTACAGGTAATTTCGGTAGCCCAATATATTCATCATCTTCAATTGATACACCATCATCATAAGCTGCTGTCATTTCATTCCTCGATTCTGTTGACACGGTAACGATACCTCCCTCCATGGGTAGAGTATTGGCTACTGATGTTTTCGAGAAGTGATACACTGTACGTTTGTTGGTAACTGAATCAACAGCTATCACAGCACTATTCAAGACATTATTGTAGACGACACCGTCGTTCCTTATACAAGTTTGTTCCATTGAGCGAGATGTACCTTCAACAAATTTGAATGAAAATTTAACTAAATTTTCGTCCAGTGAATTCCACCACAAAACTTCTTGAATAAAACTACCGTACTGATCTCAAATGGATCACCAAATCTTTAACTGTTCATAAAAATAATTATATTTGATGACCCAGGGCAGTTGCTTGAAAGATATGATATTTCACGTATACTACAAATTCAACAAAGTGTTGGCTTAATTATCACTGATAAAGTACATCAACACAGTAATAGATTAACTGTTGATCTTCCCTCAAAAGAGGAAAAGAAACGTAAAAAATTCAACACAATCCATCATAATCAATCATAATCACATACTCAAAATTCCAAAACAAAACAGCACATACAATTCATTTCTTCGTATGCACCTGCAAGGTTCGAATTCCCAGTAATTAGCGACCGATTCCAAACATTGTTGCTGCAGGAAGAAGTCAGTTCTGTGCTCTCAACAATCACTGCACCTGCTTTCGCCTTCTTCTTTCGCGGTTCCATTAATCCATTCATGATCAAATGCGTACTGCAGTAAATTGTTCCTTTGTCCTTTCGTACTGCATTCGTGCAAAGCAAATTGGTATCTCTTTTGCCTAGAAATCATTTCTTGATTAAAGTTAGAACCTTAACTAAAAGCTTAAGTTTATATGCAGTCTGATGAATCTGAAGCGCTTCACTCGACTTTCCGACAATCTGTGGTGGACTTTCCCGGATATGTGCTGCGAAACACTAGGCATTCTAGTAGTAG
Source organism: Loa loa (assembly GCF_000183805.2). Taxonomy (NCBI): domain Eukaryota; kingdom Metazoa; phylum Nematoda; class Chromadorea; order Rhabditida; family Onchocercidae; genus Loa; species Loa loa. The sequence goes on from NW_018108276.1 coordinate 41,485, forward strand.
ATTAGGTGAACAATGGAAAAACACACTTTTCGGTTTACGTTGATGTTGACACTGTATGTAAGGTGCTTCTGGATCCAGCAGTATATGACGAATGCAATATCGATAATTTACGATAGCTCGTTGTCGACACTGAAATTAATCCAATGAATAAAATAATGGAAAATGACATTTCTTCTTCGAGAATTCACAGAAATTTCTAAAATGTATTTAGCAAAAAAAAATTAATGAAAAACATACCTGTCCTTTTTCTGGATCAATCTGTTCACAAAGATGAGATGCTGTAGTTGACTTCTCCTTTCGTCTTTTAGCCAGTAATGGTGAAAAAGCAGTAGCATCTACTTCAGCTGATGAAGTTGATGCACATGGTGTAAGATAGATGTTATCCGGCGCAGCAGCAGTAGCCACTAAACTGGTCAGTTCTTCTTTGAGTAATGAATGCGATGCATTTCCTGAATCAATTAATCAGATATTCAAAGAAAGTGAAGGTGGAACTGTCTGGGGAAAAAGGAGGATTTGGAATTATTCTCAGTAGAAATGTGCGGAATGCAGCATGACTCAGATACTTTGCTCTGGGAAAAACATTACTTCCTTTAAGATTAACAGATAATTGAAGAGGTCGAATTTGTAATACATACAATAAAGTTAAAATCATAAAATTTTTTTTGGTAATATACTCAACACTACTCTCTTTTAGAGCTATAAGATGGCGATCTCAATGTACAATGACATGATTTCGGATATATTCTTAATCTGGGAAAACAACATGTTTACTATTTTGCTCTTCCGACGAAGCAGGTGGTGTATCGTCTGGAGATTTTATGTAACTGTTCATGACGCCATGTGGTAATTTTGTTTGTAATTCGAGTTGTATAGGTGAGCAAGCAGTATCGCAAAACGGACTCGCATCCACAGTCGAACTACATACTTCGTTTACTTGCTCACATAACTCATTTCTGTTCTGAAATTCACCAGAAAATGATCATGTAGAAATTCCAGACACATTCAGGACGGCACGAGTATCACGATGATTCTTACCGAGAAATAGTTGCATATATTGAAATAAGTTGTTTTTATTTGGTTGAACCCATTTCATGGCTGCATACCCACTCTCGAACTATCACCTACTGATGAAGTCGGTTCATCCAATCCTTTAACCTTACTTGTCCAGTATGGGGTAGAGTGAAATCCAGCCTTTTAGGAAATAAAATTCTAAGACGCATGTTTCACTGTACAGAAATACCATCGGTAACTTCACTACAACATTAGTATTAATCTTAAATGATATAAGCGAACCTAAATGCATAAAATGAATACCGCTGAATCCGTGTAAGTACAGAAGCACAAAATATAAAGGTAAGTACATAACATGACAAGATATTGTTCAATTCATAGCCAACTAGGATGGATGGAATTAAAGGATTATCCTAAGATCGCGTAAAAATATAAACCAAAGCAAAAGGTTAGGAAGACACCTTACAAGAAAGTTCAAGAGAAAAATTTTCGAACTTTCTTCTAAGAATGACCTATCAACAGCCTGTGCAACGTAATTTCGCTGTATGGGTTCAAAAAGTGAAGTCGTCAAACTAAAAGAAAAACAAAAACTGAGGTGTTAATGTTAGTTTAATAGAAAAGCAACTGAAAAATGCAGACTACAACAAGCCAAATAGTGAATGCATTAAACCACTAGTAATTTACTATAATTATCATAGTTCTCGCTGCTTAATAACTGAAATCTCGAAATTCGTGCATAAGGCGGACCAAAATGCTTACCAAAAGTGCAGTACTGCTCTCAACGGAGCTATCGCAGATAGGTGATTCTTTGGTACTATTAGCAGGTTCCATAACTGTAAATGAGGATGCTGAGTGGTATGGTTGAGCAACAATTGTAGATGAAGGTGGAATGTGTGGTATTAGTGAACTGCCAACTTCATTGTTATCTACCGGCATAACCGACGATGAAAGGTGAGTGGAAACAGCTTCTTCTACGACTTTCGAAAAATTTGTTGCTGCGGCCAATGTTTTTTGGTCAATTTTCAGATCCAGCTTCATGCTTACACCACGAAAGCTCACACTTGCTGGAACAACGGTATAACCTGAAAAATAACAACCCCCGATTTGATAAAATCTGGTTTTTTTTCATCCCAATTTAGCATCTTTTCAACAAAATTCAGTGTAATATTCATCAAGAATATTTCTTCGAATTTTGTTGGAGAGCTCTCTGAGTTTTTTGTTGAACCTTAATATTGATTCAACTCTTCAAATTCCATAATCAATGAGGAAATTATATAGAGTGAAGAAAAATTGACTTTTTTAACATTATTCCTTTAAACAAAATCACCCGTTACCTTAATCACTTCATTTAACAAATATATTAATAAAAACAAGCTAATCATTGTATTCTTGTTAAATTTACAAGCACTGAAATTCATTAGCATCATACCAACAAGTGGGAAAAAAAAATATTTCAAACAATTAATCATTGCTCTTAGTGCTTTCTGAACAAACGAGAGATATATAAATAAAGCAACTTTTGGACAATAATTATCGTTATCTGCTCGCTTATCAAACAAACATGTTCATTTGGGAATCAAATACATTTCAAAATGAGAAAAACAAACATAGAAAATTCACGATTGCTGAGCAAATTAATAAGAGAATCATAAATCTGATAACAAAAATTATACCCTTCTCATCCTTCTGTACGCCTTCTGCAGGTGACGCGTGATAACCTTCCACGTGATGATCATGCGACTGTTGTTGTTGTTGTTGTTGTTGTTGTTGTTGTTGTTGTTGCTGCTGATGATGATGATGATGTTGTTGTTGTTGCTGCTGCTGCGGTTGTTGTAACAGCTGTTGCTGCTGCAGTAACTGCTGCTGTTGCTGTTACAAGTAGTATCAGAAATAATAGTTAGCTTGATCAGTCATT
>NW_018108276.1:45251-47955 GCF_000183805.2 Loa loa
CGCTTATCAAACAAACATGTTCATTTGGGAATCAAATACATTTCAAAATGAGAAAACAAACATAGAAAATTCACGATTGCTGAGCAAATTAATAAGAGAATCATAAATCTGATAACAAAAATTATACCCTTCTCATCCTTCTGTACGCCTTCTGCAGGTGACGCGTGATAACCTTCCACGTGATGATCATGCGACTGTTGTTGTTGTTGTTGTTGTTGTTGTTGTTGTTGTTGTTGCTGCTGATGATGATGATGATGTTGTTGTTGTTGCTGCTGCTGCGGTTGTTGTAACAGCTGTTGCTGCTGCAGTAACTGCTGCTGTTGCTGTTTACAAGTAGTATCAGAAATAATAGTTGCTTGATCAGTCATTACCAATCAACCGAACAAGTGATTAGTAGAAAAAAAATGAAATAATATGCTGCGGAACAGCTAAAAATGCACCATCCACTGGATGAATACTTTTTCAGATATGCGTCATTCCTGAAAATGGATCTGATCAATATAGTTTGATGAGAAATCACATATTTATTTTAGAATTGGGCAGAGAACTAATCGAGTTCCTCTATCAGGACCGCTCCAATCAATGTCATCCAATTCGATGTATCAGACAGAAAATAGTTGAAATAACAGGCCATTCAATGGTGAGATATCTTAAGACCAAAGAGGAACTGCTGGAAATGTTCAGTAAAGAAACATTCCCAAACCATGTGATCTTTTATGGAAAAAGCTAAACTGGTTTCAATATATACGACAATGACAACTATTCGGGCTAATTAATCAGCTAATCAACACAGTATATATTTGTGGGCATTTCATCATAAATAACGGGAGCTGAACTAAAGCGTGCAGAAGTAATCAACAATTTAGCAAATGAATAGTTTAGGGAGCGTTATACACGACGGTTAGCACCATTAGTCTCTTCTCAGATGGATATCAACAAGAAGCGAAGTTTGACATAGAACGACATCATATTAAAAACATTCTCTACAAAAAATCACGTCGCATCGCAGTAAAAAAACGTACTGTACATAAAACTGAATCATACTGATCTCACTAAATGGATGTTACAGAAATATTCCCAAATATATTTGTGATGAGTTTGTATTTCGCTTTCAAAAAAAAGAAATACAGTAATCTGGTAAGTTGAAATAAAATCAACATGTGTCATCAAAAATTAGCATGCTTATAATAAAGCTTTCCTGACAATTCATCATCTTTAATTGGTTGTTTCCTGAAATAATTCGATGGTGTTTGTTAATTTTCGGAAAGGACAAACATTCGTATTCTAAAATGATAAATGCTAACAAAACAGAATTTAATATAACTAAATATATATACAATAACCAATTATTCCACTAAAATTTTATGAGATTTAAAGGTAACAGTAGGAAGAATCATCCATAGTCTTATTGGATCGCCGACCCAACACCACTCACTTGGCCAACACCTTCAACTTGGCTAACAATAACGCTACTGCGAGCACAGGGATAAAAAACGACGACAATTTCAGAATCAATAATTGCTATTTGCAAGTCAGGTGTATCTGGCATTCAGCCAAGCTGAACCATTCCTTCACTACGATGTCATTTGTTGCAATGGTTACGGTATCATCCCGTTATTGCAGCTCTGCAACATTGATTCTAACTTTCGCATTCAATATCTCCGTCGGTGATAGAGGTTCGGGATGTATTAAATTAGCGAGTGACGATGATATCCTATGGTAGATCGTATATTCGAGGTCAAAGAGTTCTGTACTCTTTATTTAATACCAATAGAAATTAGTTTTTCTTAACAGTATTCTATCTGTATAACGAAAATAATGGTGTCATCTTACCGTCCAGACCACGTAAATTCCGTCATTTCGTTACTTGAAGTTATTTGAAATATATATTCAATTATTCTGTGTTGAATTCACATATTGAAATTTTTTTCACTACTGATTACAGTATTTCCAGAACGTCATTTAAGAAATTCAGAGGAAAAGGTAAAAAATTAGGTATTATTCGAGAAATAGCCTCGGTGCATTCTAATCAGATTTCTTAAAATGAAAAGACGGAGAAAAAAGAACTGTAATTGACATAGAAACTGTACTTTGACGAAGGATTTTCGTATTGGCGATATAACACTTTTATTTATGTCAGAACGATGATATCTTTAAGATTGTTTACAACGTTAGTTCCACTGATGGACATACAAGGTGGTTGATGACCGGGGTATGGGCAATGATTATCTTATGGTCATTTCCCCAGTCAACCAACCATTCATTCCTTTCTTGCTGCTGTTTCCTTTTTTTCTGTCATTTCTTCGCTCTCACCTCTCTGTATTTGTTCTTTCCTCATTTATCATCTATCATTTACTCCTTCTATAAATAACAAAATGACAGTATACTCTTTCATTCACTGTACCTATTATCTAATTCATTATTTTAATTTAAAATATTATTGCTTCCGATCTTCCGTCGTCATTTTGTCTTTTTTAGGAAAATTAAGAAAGATGAATTTTTAACTTGAAAACTGTCACGGTTTTTTTTTCAATATAGATCATATATAAGTTCACATTTTCCGGGAAGATTGCTGAAAAATATTGCCAAAATTAAATGTTCCGTTCTTATATGTTTCAATAATTTGACTTAATAATTGGTTGTTCTGTCATGCCGATTAATTAAAACATATGGGCTAGTGTCACTTTTTCATAATGTAATTGTT
>NW_018108276.1:48382-51179 GCF_000183805.2 Loa loa
ATAATAATAATAATAATAATAATAATAATAATAATAATAATAATAATAATAATAATAATAATAATAATAATAATAATAATAATAATAATAATAATAATAATAATAATAATAATAATAATAATAATAATAATAATAATAATAATAATAATAATAATAATAATAATAATAATAATAATAATAATAATAATAATAATAATAATAATAATAATAATAATAATAATAATAATAATAATAATAATAATAATAATAATAATAATAATAATAATAATAATAATAAGAATTTTTAACTTGAAAACTGTCACGGTTTTTTTTTCAATATAGATCATATATAAGTTCACATTTTCCGGGAAGATTGCTGAAAAATATTGCCAAAATTAAATGTTCCGTTCTTATATGTTTCAATAATTTGACTTAATAATTGGTTGTTTCTGTCATGCCGATTAATTAAAACATATGGGCTAGTGTCACTTTTTCATAATGTAATTGTTTTTACAAAGGATGATCAGATTGATCAAGCAGAAAATTAATGGAACCAAAAAAATCAATGAAAATAATTTTGGAAAGTTTATAACAACTATTGGAAGGAATTAATTTTACATCTTATAAAAGAACGAACGAGAGAGGGAGTGAGAGGAAGAAATAGTGAACTTTCTTCGGTAATCTCATCTCAATAATTACATGTGCAAACTTATCGTTAGGATAAATGTTGATAGCAACGGCAATAATAATACGAAGAATGTTAACGGTAATTGATGATAATAATTGATGGTGACTGATAATAATAATTGGTAATAATAATAATACTAATTGGCAGTAATAATAAAATATATTTGGGAATAATAATAATATTATTATTATGAATAATAATAATAGTATCATTAACAGTAATAATGGCAGTATTAATAATGATAAACAGTATGGTTGTTTTTTTTTTTAATTTTGGCTCAAACAGTTTCGTTTTTCAAAAACATTCTTAAAGATACTTCTGAAGTTTAAAAAAAATGGGTCAAAAATGGATTGTCACTAAAATAACTTGATAAAGAATTGCGTATTAAAAGAGACTCTATTATTACAGCGCATTTTTTTTTGTTTTTTCCATTTTCTTTGTTTTTATAATCGGTCATTTATGATCACTGCAAAAAATGGTACTATTTTACTAACGAACAAACGAATTAATTGTTGATGACAAATGGTATGATTGCAAATATGGTCAATTCTAATTTCATTTCTCAATTGGTAATGAATTATTTATTCTTTTTAAACTATCAGATAAAAATTATTACCATCACTTACCACTTTGGCTGAAACTAATAATTAGGTGGAAAGGGAAGATATGGAAAATTTAAATTTGAAAAGAATGCAAAATTTGTTGGAATTGAAGCATTCGATTGAAAATGATGTTGTTTCTTGCTGCTGTTGCAACTGTCGTCGGTGTTATCGTTGTTGCTTGTCGTCGGTGTTATCGTTGTTGCTTGTCGTCGGTGTTGTTGTTGTTGTTGTTATCATTAAATTATGAAGTTTTAGATTATCAAAATCTCATATAACATTTGAAAAAAAAGAAATGTGGCATTCAATACGTAATACAGCATTATTGATTGGTTGGATTACTTTCTTGTCTCAAAAATTCCATTCATTTTTCTTGGTGTATTTGTCAGCAAAATATATATTTGATTAATAAAATAAATTTTTATTACAGTATAATTGGAAAAAAGAGGTCGAATGTTCAGCTCCTATGGTCAGTTTATTCATTGTACAGTTCGATACTTTAAATCAAATACATATCATTTTTTTAGATTAGGGTGTTTTCAGATGCATGCACATCGATAATTGTTAGTCGTAAAAAGATGTGAAATTCACATCTGATAATTGCATATTTTAAAATATCAAACATTTGGCAACTAATAGTGCAAGTTGGAAAAGGTATGATTATGACAAATGACAAATTGCTGTGCCTGCTAGAATGAAAGTAAAAACGGAAAAAAGCAAAGTAAATGAAATTTAAAAAATGAAAATTAAGGGGAAAATCTGAGATTGCTGAAAGTTTTAAGCTATCATTTAACATTAATGAAGAATATGAAAATCTGTTGTGAAAAAGAGATAGAAAAGAATGATTCAATTCCAAAACAAATATGAAAGATTTATTCAATCCTTAACATTATTAACATTAATAATGAATATAAATATTTCCTGGGCTAATTTCATTCAATCTTTAATATTTATCAGATTGAATGTTAAATGTTTCATAAAATCAATCAAAGCGACCGAATGCTATTTAAAATGTAAGAATAAATAAGGAATGAAAGCAAATTTAGTATGCATTAATACCTCAAACTTGAAATTGATTTTAATTATTTATTTGCCACCCGGAATATTTTTCCTTATGTTGAAAAACATTGAAAGAAAAAAAAATTTAAACGTAATTACAAATCTATCAAGATGATAGGTAGAATAAAATGTTCATCAAAAAGCAACAATACGAAATCATTATGTAATACACGATGAAGAGCTATTTTAAATTCCTACCAAATAGCAGTAAACATACCCTGAGGCGTTTTTGAGCTTCAGTTATGTTATGGGCGGAATTTGGAATGCCTTAGGGTGGCAAAAATAACATTCTGAACTAAGCCTAGCGGTGATATTTCTTCTTCACATTCAGCCAACCTTTCGAGAATTGCCGTTAGCACACATTTGGAAAAAAATTTTATTGAAAATACTATCATAAAACGTAAAACTATATTCATTTAAACTGTTTCAGATACTATAAATAGGTAAGTAACCCTAAGAATGATATTTCCCT
>NW_018108276.1:51538-56321 GCF_000183805.2 Loa loa
AAACAAATATGAAAGATTTATTCAATCCTTAACATTATTAACATTAATAATGAATATAAATATTTCCTGGGCTAATTTCATTCAATCTTTAATATTTATCAGATTGAATGTTAAATGTTTCATAAAATCAATCAAAGCGACCGAATGCTATTTAAAATGTAAGAATAAATAAGGAATGAAAGCAAATTTAGTATGCATTAATACCTCAAACTTGAAATTGATTTTAATTATTTATTTGCCACCCGGAATATTTTTCCTTATGTTGAAAAACATTGAAAGAAAAAAAAATTTAAACGTAATTACAAATCTATCAAGATGATAGGTAGAATAAAATGTTCATCAAAAAGCAACAATACGAAATCATTATGTAATACACGATGAAGAGCTATTTTAAATTCCTACCAAATAGCAGTAAACATACCCTGAGGCGTTTTTGAGCTTCAGTTATGTTATGGGCGGAATTTGGAATGCCTTAGGGTGGCAAAAATAACATTCATTTCAAAATTTCGGCAATAGCACAGCTAAAAGCAAGCTTAAAAATGCTTAGGGGTATTCTTTGACACGCATGAAATAAGCCTTAATGTATCTTGAAAAAAACGAAAATACTAGCCTATATGAAAATAAACATCAACGGATTTTGAATGGGTCCAAAGATTACATGGCCTTTAGGACGTGTGATTTACTTTTGATTCAATTCACCAGCCAAATTACGATTATTCTTTTAAAGTATCTGAAAGCGAACCCTAATATATTTAAAAACTACTTTTGATATGCATAATTCCTCTCTTCCTCTTACCGGAAAAAAATCGACGAAAGATAAACAGAAAAACTACTTCCGTTTGCAAAACAAAAAAAAGAACAAACTTATTGAGTGGACTGAAGCAATCAAATTGGAAATTGGAAGACACAAATAGATCAGAAAAAGGAAAAAATTTTTCAATCGCTAATTGGCGCATTGAATTTCATGTCATCGTTTTTCTTCTTTTTTTTTAATGTTGACAACAACGAAATGTTTGTTTGTTTTAAGAAAAGGAAGAAAAAACCTATCAATATTATTAATTAATATCGATGCAAAGAATTAATGAAAAAAGTTGTTTAACTAAATAAATGAACTTTTCCGTTTTTTTTACTTTTATTTTTCGTTTTTTCACACAATTATATCAATTCGACAAGTAATTAATTAACTTTTTCACCTCCTTTTGCTTTCTTTTCTTTTTGCCTTTATATGTATACTTTTTCCTTTTCAAAAGACTTAATTAAAATTGATTAAATTAAGAGTAAAACATGTCAGCAGATTGTTTTGAAGGAAAAAATGGATCAGAAGTTTGAAAAATTGCAAAAAATATTTTAATAATGATATAAATCTAATGAATAGCATTTCCTTTTCCTTTTTTTCTTTTTTTTTGTTTTTTTTTTTTGTTTTTGGCATTTCTGCAACTTTTGATATTTGCCGCCAGAGTGACCAAATTCTTTCTCCTGTAAAATCGTTTGGAGCGAAAGATGAGATGATAATATCGGTGCATATTTCATCTCATTTTTTTTTATCCATCCCTCTTATATCTTTAAAAACAAAAAAGTAAGGAATTTAAATTTAAAAAAAATAAAAGTGAAATTATAGTATGAAAAGAAATATAAACCGATGACATTTATAAATTCATTTTTTATTCAAAAGTAATTTTCAAACAATCATTTCTTCCAATTTGTGATTTATAACATCAATGTAATTGAAAATTTTTTAACAAAAAAAAGAAAAAAAAAAGAAAACATTAATTACAAATGATTAATCAATTCCCCCCCTCGCCCCTCCCAAAAAAAAGAAAAAAAACAACAAAAAACGGAAAAAAATGATACGAAATAACTGAATATGCATAAAATGATAATTTGAATTATTTAAAATGATATATTTTACGAATTAAATGGGTGCATTTAGGATGAAAAACATTAAATTTAACGATTTATATTAGCCTCCCAAACATTACAACTCTAAATTATTATTTCATTTTCAACCAGCTCAATCTATTCAACCTATCATTCATTCACTCATTGCAACAAGCAATAAAGCTAATTCAAAACAACGAATTGTTCAGTTGTTGTGACAGCTAATCTGCCATCTGATTGCGTCAGATCGAGTTTGCTTGAAGATGTCAGTTGTCTCAGACACAACGCTTATTTCATTTTCCTTTTTTCCATTTAGTTTCAAATTTAATTTCAAGTTTTGAATATTACAATTTATTTTAATTTCTATGTTCATTAGATCAAATTGGTTAATCGTAACAGTTTGATAAATCTTCCAGTCATTCAGTCAATCAATCAATCAATCAATCAACCAATCGATTGATGATTGTTGAATATCAAATGGATAGTAATATTATTTGTCAAAACAATTTGGACCTCATCAATATGTTCGAAGCAGAAGTATCACCCGAAGGTAATTCTGTAAAAGTGAAATAATTCTAATTTGAATTTAATTAATATTTTAGTAATTACTTCGGTATTTTCTACGATGTTTTAGCGTTATTTCTAATATATCGGTAATACATTACCAGAATACATTAATGCTGCTTTTTGTTGAATAATTTTGAATTTTGTTGTGTATCTATGATTGTATTAAAAATAATTTAGAAATAAAATCACATCACCCTAACAGTTTATTAGTATTATTATTTGACACGTTTGACATCGTTTGCTCATTTTTCTCGAGAACCTTCATGATCTGCTACATATATAAACCGTATGATTATATTAGGAATAGAATTTTGTAGATTTAACAAATACTTTTAATGCACAAACTAGCTAATGCATTTGCATGACACTGTTTGTTCGTTCGTTTTCTGGAAAACTCAGGACATATATATTTGTATGAAATGTATGATTGTATTAGAAATATAATCATACAGTAGTTTTTCACAAATTTAACAAGTTACTATTAATACTGACTAAAATATTCACATGAGAACGTTTGTTGATTTGATGGAAAATCTTCAGGACATACATATTTCGCGTCATATTTCATACTCTTTGCCTAACTTTAATCATTTTACACAACTTAACGTGCAAAATTATTTCAAACGATTTTTATTAAATTTACATTTTAATTTTAAAAAAGTGGGAAATGAAGTTAAAGGGAATATTAAATTGAACAAAACCGGCAAGTAATCCAAAACCAAACATATAAAAGACACCGAAATCTATGAAAAAAAGAAAGAAGAAAATGGCTCTAAGAAATAACAACTTTCACTAACAACTTTCATTTATAAATTTGAAGTACTAAAAAAAGAATGAAAAAAAACAATTTATCAAAAGGGAAAATATTAAAAGACGGACATTTCAAGCAATTGAAGAATGCATTTCGTTGTTTTTCAAACTTTATCCTTGACAGAAAAAAAATTTCGTCCATCTTTCTCTCTTTTTTCTTTCTTTTTTTGGACAGAAAACTTAACAGCCAATTTCAACTGAGAAATTTTAATATAAATGAATACTGAAGTGTTGAAAAAGAAAAAAAAATTCTTTTATCTGTTCAACAATCTCAGCAATTCATTCCCATTCTTACAAAATAAAAAATAATAAACGTTTTATATCTAATTGTTGCAATTTGTTATTATTGTTATCCTTGTTGTTGTTATTGTTGTCAACAAGGACAACAGTAAAAACAAACAATCCTTGTTGTTGTTTCTGCTGTTGTTGATATTGTTGTTCTTATTATTGTTTCTGTTTCTATTGTTATTGTTGTTCTTGTTATTGTTTTCGTTCCTATTATTATTGTATATGTAATAGTGATGAAGAAAAACTTTGAAAAAAAAAACAGGATTTGCTCAAAAAGTCGGAAAGTAACCAATAACAGGGAGAGAAAGAAAAAAAAAAGAAAGGGAACGATTAATGTATCCGGAAATTTTATTTCGAAATACGCAATCGCTCAATATAATCATTTTGAATTTCTTAACTTTCCTAAACTTCACATACCGTATAATCGCGTTATTTTAACATGATCTTACATATTTATATTAGTAGTAGTACATATTACTAATATTTCCACTGTATAACTGATGAGAAAACTTATCTTAACTTTGTATAAGTTCAAATGTGTTATAATTAGGTTCACCTATTCATAGTTTCATTGATTAAATATCCGCTAAAAGAATGTTATCATGATCATATTCACGATTAACGTATTTCCACCATATCACTGAAGGAGCAATTTATCTTAACCTTATATCAATTTACATTTGTGATGGTTGCATTGTTGATTAAATTTTAACCAAAAAAAATCTTTGATGTAATCGTATGCAATACTAACGTATATTTTACTATGCCTAATCGATTTGTTATTTTTGTTTATTCTATAATTTGCAAGTGTCAAAATTAAAATAACCTTATCAATAATTGAACCATAACAAATATTTATATAGCGGTAGCGTTATCATGCGTCAAATATGATAAGATATAAAAGTTATCAAAGTAGCAAAGATATCAAATTATATTATTTTAATCTGGCAAATAAATAAAAATAAATAACTGAAAATTGAATCGAAGGCTTTTTTCCTCTAATTTCTTAAAATTAAATTTTAATCATTTTAATGATTTCTTTTTCCTTTACCTTCTCCTCCTTTTCTTTTTGTCTTTTCTCTTCTTCGCTTTATTTGTTTACAAATACAATTTCTAAACAAATTGCCAATATTTGTTAACACAAACATCCCATAGCATTCATTCAAATCAATTTATTATCTTTCGTTAATATTAAAGAGAAAAAAAAAATCTCTTCATCAATTTTTTTTTTTTTNTTTTT
>NW_018108276.1:56453-61546 GCF_000183805.2 Loa loa
GAATGTGAGTTGATATGCATCATTAAACACAATTGAAAACTTTCATTCATANGGTTTGACAATTAAAAGAAAGAATAATTTGTTGGCAGATCATTAAGCAATACTGCAAATGTCAATGACAATGTAAATGACATTCTTTTGACATGCTTTAATGAAAATTTACAATTTTTATAGTTGAAATATTAAACATTAGAAAAAGAAGCTTTGGAAAAAAGAAAAGATTATTTAGTAAAAGAAGTAATTTAAAAAAAAAAAAGAAGACAAACAAACAATTTTAGATTACAATGTAAAAGTTATTCAAAACTTCAAAATTTCACCTAATATTTGATTGTTTCGTCCTTTTTTTTTAAATCCTCGAGATTTCCCGTTATTAAGCCGTCAACTGCCTTTTATGATAATGGAATTTATTAGTAGTTGAAAACAATTTTATCAAAATTTTAAAAATCTTCCTTTGTACTTTACTGCTTTACATTTCTATTCAAACTATCAATGAATTAATCATTCTGACGTTAAATTCAAATGGAGTGAAATAAATTGAAGCGATGTATACTGACCATTAAAATTAGTCATTCAGCTATCATTTCCCGATTAATTACACTTTATACAATTTCCAATCAATTACACTTTGCTATCAATTGCATTTTAGATTCAAAATTTCGCAAGTCATTTGGTAAAAGTGTATCGTTGAGAATAAGCATACCGTTGTCTTTATTTAATGATAAAATGATTAAACATCTGAATTGCTTCAAATCTGATGATAAGAATAACGAATACCAATCTAGCATCAAATGAAGAATTAGCATTTAAATATTAATTTCTTTAAGTTAATTAACCTCTTAGCTTTGTAAATCTAAAATGAAAATATAAAAAATGCTTATTATGATTCAATTTATTCTTCTCAGTTGTCCAATTTCGAAAAAATACTTTAAAATGGGACAAGTGAATCAAGCAAATTAAATGATGATATAAAACTATAGAAGACACTTAAATTGCGACCATATACGATTTTTATCTTGCTAAATTTGACTTCATCCATTGTACCATCATTATAAACGTCACCAAACATATCAGTAAATAAGTTAATTAATTAAGAAACAAATGATCCAAAATGTTTAATTATGTACACGAGGCAATAAATATTCAATTCAACTTTTTGCTTATTTCATCCATTTTCCAATTAAGTATTCCATTTAATTCTTAGTTCTTTTTAGTTTACAAAGCAAACCAAATTGTACAAAATTTAAATTTCTCATTGAAATTTCTTTTTTTCTTTTGCATTCTAATATTTAATTCATATTTTTTTAACTGCTATTATTTCTTATTTTATTTCCAAAAGGATGCATACACATAGCATTAAATTGATGATATAAATCTCGAGAATGCTTTTCATCACTTCCAGTTCAGTTACAAAACAGAACGTATCCGGCCGTTGTTCCGGTTTTCCCTCCTTCTTTCATTTTGCTAAAATTTTCATTGGCAGAAAAAAAATGAAAAGTTTCCTGAATTAATAGACTATTTTTGAATTTAATGTGAAGTGAGATAAGGCGAGGCGCACATTGCTCATTTGCGCTTTCCACACTTTGTCTCTTTTCTCTTCTTTTTTTTCATCTTCCTCGTCTAAAACATTTGAGATTTTATGTGCAATGTATTAAATTTGAGAATTCATTTTATCGCACTTTTCTTTTTTCGCTTTTGTACTCTCATTTTCATCTACTAATCACTATCGTAATCCCAGTCATACTATCATTGTTAATCATTATTTTCCATTATCATCATCTCAACCTCAATCGTGTCATGATTGTATTTATCATCATCATAATCGTACCATTATTATTATCATCATCATTATCATCATCTCAATTTCGTCACAACTATCATGCCATCGTCATGATTATTATCATCAGCTCATTTTCACCATTCCATTATCATCATGATTTCATCATAATCTCAGTCTTAATCTCACCACTAACATTAGCTATCACCACTCTAATCTTAACGTTATCATTAACAACTTACCATTATTATCTTAATACCATTTTCATCATTATAGTTGCTATTATCATAATCTTAACGTTATCATCAGCATACTAATATCATTCATTTTGCTAATTAGTAATATTCAAAACATCAGATATAAGAAGCAGAAAGAAATAAAAAGTGAGGAAGAATTCGACATGAAAACGATTGAAATCAAAAATTGGAAAAAAAAAGAGATTTCACAACAGGAAGAAAAGAAGCTTTTTTTGTTCTTTCCTTCTCCTTCCTCTCTTAATGTTATCATTTTTTTGCATAAGCTTTCAATGAATGAAGAAGAATCGGCAATATGCAATGATAACATTTATCCATCTATCTGAACGGTCAATATTAGTACCACAAATGTTATATCCTCTTCATTTGATACGTATATTTCAAACAACTGTTCTTTTCAATCATCCATAAATTTATCTTATCCTTTATATCCTTGTCCATCTCCATCTATTCACTTTCCCTTCTCTTGTATTCCTTTTCCTTGTCATTAATTCATAAAAGACTTCTTAATACTTTATCAAAATAGAGATAGAAATAGAATAGATAGGTCTATAGCAGATAGATAGATCGATCGATTGACTGGTTGATTGATTGATAGACAGACAGATTGACTGATTGACTGACTGATCGATCCAATGCTTTTGCATTCATTTTTGTCACCAGAAAAGTCGGCGCATAAATTTAAGTTCAAAATATAAACATATAAATAAATATGTAATAGAAACATATTGCACACAGACACAAACACACACACACAACACACATACACACATACATGCACACATACATACACAACACATACACACAACAAACACACACCCACACACATACACACATATATATATGCAAATGTATACACAGTCATACATGCAGTTGAAATTTGCAAATTTACAATGTCTGTGAAACGATCGGAAAAGTGTGTACGCGTCTGAGTGTGTGTGTGTGTATGTATGTAGGTCTGTCTGTGTCTGTATATGTGTATGTGAGGAGGATAGTGTTACCAAATGAGAGTAGAGGAAAATTTGAAGGAAAAGTTTTTGTATTCTATATATATGAATGTATATGTCTGTGCGTGTATGTGTGTATGCGTGTATGTGCGTATGTGCGTATGTATGTATGTATGTATGTGTGTGTGTATGTGTGTGTGTCGTGAATGGATGTGTCTGTGATCATTTGTCGTTGGTTGATTAGTGATCATTACGATATCGATATGTTCAATGTGAAAGCTTAGGATGAGCTTTGCACCGATTAGTTCGGTGCTATTTCTGACAGGAAGCTTTGAATGAATATCTCTCATTTCTCATTTCTTTTCCTCTCACTTTTGTCCAAATGTATTATTACAACAGTTACCATCGTTGATTCTCCCTGATCTTACAATGACTTTTCCTTCTTATTCTATTCTATCCTATCCAGAAAATTTTCAATCGTTCTAATTAATTCCAGTTTTACTATTATTTACTTATTTCTTGGTTTAATAAGAATGATAAATTATCTTATTAGATAAGCATATGATGTTATTGTTTAGTTGTTGCTATTGTTGTTGTTATTGTTATAGCATTTATTTTAATTTCTGTTAATTCATTATACTTCAAAAAATAATGAACATAACAAAAATTTCTCTATTTCTTTTCATTTCTTATTTGTTCTCCTTTTCATCCTACTCTTCTATTCCTTCATTTCTGGCATATACATGTTTGACTAAAAGCAAAACAAACTTATATTTCAATCTTAACAACTTAGGCTATCAAATTTATAATAAATGATAATAATAATAATAACAAAAGCAATAGCGACTATAATGGAAAAGGTGTCGATATTATTAAACTTCGATTTTTTCATTTAATCGATATTATTAAACTTCGATTACAAACATAAATATTTCTTTAAAAAAGTACGATTAATAAGATGCCGGGATTATTCTCATCTTGGAAGCCACGCTTTCGAACACGTAAGACGTCAGATTCGGAACGTTCCTTGACCAATTCATCAGTACCATCATTTTTGCATAATTTCTCATCTATGCCATCTACTTCACCTATACCTAAACGTTTTAACAAACGAATGGTACATTTCCACGAGAACGGTAATTATCCTTCTTTCTCTTTCGTTTTATACAAACATGAATCTTTTACTAATTTTTGAGCATTCTATGATTTGAAATATTTTTTGTGATATAAAAAGCGAAGAAAAAGTTTAGAATTTGTTGTTTACTTTACATTTTAATTATTAATTTCTTTCTAATTGTAATTTTTCTCGTTTATTTTAAAAAATTTACAAATATTTGCGAAATTTTGATTCCTTTCCGTTGATAACAACCAAACTGCAGAAGTTACATCCATCATTGGGTACATATGTATATATCAATTAATTCATTAAAGAAAACAAAGAATATCCTGTCTCTTTTATTTTCCAACTGTTATCACTAGTTAGCAACAGTAATTTGCCAGGATTTTGATTTCTTGCTCTCATGTGTTGATTTTTTCTATTTCATTAATTATTACAAATTAATTAATATACAACTCCAAAAATAGATAAGTAAATAATAAATACAAATAAAATAAATAAGCGAACAAATAAATAACGATTAGATAAAAACAAGGAAATAAACAAATATTTACATAAATAGACAAACAAAAAAGTAAACAAATGAATGTAAAGTTACAATTGCAATAAAATTGTCTGTTGCTTATTTTGCTGTCTCATATTTCCTCCTCTGTAATTTTTGAATCAATTTCTTTGTTCTGTTTATTTGTTTATTTGTCAAGGTTATTTTGATAATGTGACAAAGTTTTGTTGTTTTTTTTCTTTTTTTCTAACCCAAAACAGTGTGTATCCTTTGCAATGATTCCTGTCCTTTCTTTGTCGAATTTAACCTTCAAAAGTTTTTGTCAATTCTTCTCTTAAAATTTTGCACGAAAAAGTTGAAGATTTCTATTTCCATTATATGAATTTCATATTTATGCTCTAATTAATGGAATATGAACAAAACCTAAACATTACAATTCTCAAGATATATCTAAATCACCCCAATCATATTTCCAATTATAACTGTAACGATAATAATT
>NW_018108276.1:62265-64373 GCF_000183805.2 Loa loa
TTAGTTATTATTATTATTATTATTATTATTATTATTATTATTATTATTATTATTATTATTATTATTATTATTATTATTATTATTATTATTATTATTATTATTATTATTATTATTATTATTATTATTATTATTATTATTATTATTATTATTATTATTATTATTATTATTATTATTATTATTATTATTATTATTAATTATTCTGTAATTACCAATAGCACTAATAACAGTAAATTTGAATTAAACTTTTGAATGAAAATATAATTTATTTCTACATTTATGTAATACAACTGTGTTTTTCTTTTTGCTTTTATAACTGCGTTTGATGATTGCATAACGATGACAGAAATTGTATTCATACTAATGGATGAAATACTGCTTAGAATTTTAAAACATTATAATCAAATTCAGATTTTGGAAAATAAAAAACTTCTCAAAACAATAGAATGTAATATTTTCAAAAAAGAAAAACGAAAAAATTTTGTCACATTGAAATTTTTTAATTTTACCAAAATGCCATTTTAAAGAATAACGTTAAATGATTAATTAATAATTTGCAATATTTATGAAATTTGATAAGTATTAATTAGTAGACGTCAATGGCCAAAACAAATTAAACAAAAGGATCCAGTTAATTAATTGTTTTAATAAAGAAGCAATCAAGCGGGAAGAGCATGTTAATAAAACAAAGCCAGAAAAAAAAAAGCAGATATATAAAATGAAGAAATGAATGAATGCAAATTTTAAAAGAGATGAATGCGTAAAAAGCGGTTAGAAGATAGACATAAAAGGGGGACTTAATATTTTTGATGAAAAAAATTCGGTTAAAAATATTTTTAATTGAAATCTTTTTATCAGTAGCGGTTGTGGCTAATGATAAAGGATATTAATACTTGAAGTAAATAAAAATAAACAAAACGTTACATATAAGAATTTTTTAATTTAGAAAATTTTATTTTAAAAGGAAATGTTATGCGGAAATAGTAGTTTTACTAGAAATAAACAGTTCGCATTATTAATTAAATGAGTCAAAAGAGTCTTTTCTAAAATTTAATTTTAAAAATGGAAGTTCAAAATAATAAACTATAATTTTATAGGACTGATAAATAATCGAGATGGAACAGCAGATTGGCAACATATAGATAATAAAAAGGTATGTTGGTTGCATTGGAAAGCATCATTAAATGAAATTTTGAAAGGGAAAAAAAGAAATGAAGGAAGGGAATATCGTTGATAAAATTAATGATGTTATTTAAATTGAAATTAAATTGTTTCAAATAGGATAATCAATCACTAAAGTATAAGAAAGGAATTTTTAAAAACCTCGAAAATTTTTCTCTTTTTAAGCGAATGTGTTTAAACATTTGTTTGAAAAACTGAGAAATTTAAAAAGGAAAAAAAGAAAAAAGAAAATTTAACGAAATGATTTTTTAACAACAATTTTTTGTCTTTTCATTAAGGCACCATTAGCAAGCGGTGAATTAGATGAAGCGAAGGATGAAGCACGAAAAAATGATAATCAATTTTTGGAGCTATCATCATCATCACAACAACAACAACAACAACAGCAACAACAACAACCAGAACGACAACAGCAGCAGCAACAACAACAACTACTACAGCAGCAGCAACGACAACAACAACAACAACAACAACAACCAGAACAGCAAGTGAATGACAATTTGAAAGAAACGAAAAGTGACGATGATATTCATCTGAATGATAACCAGTCAATTACAGGAAGATCATTTGGTAAATAATTTCCGTTAAATTAGTTTAAATTTAAAAGGAATTTATGAAAAAACTTTATGGGAAAATTACAAATTTGTGGAGTTTATAAAGTAAAAGATGGGATATTTCGTCAATTTTTACATTTATTATTATTGTAATCGATTTTCTCCATAAAATTCCCATTTCTTTAATTAAATTGCATCTTATTTTCCTTTTTTTTCTTGCAGTGTTTGTTCAAAAGAAAACGAATTTTTAATTTTCAATAAAAATGCTGAAGTAAAATATGTAGTAAAAATATATAGTAATTGATTATAATAATTGAAATAGTTTATTTCCATTCCGGTTATTTATAATTAGCAAAAAAAGAAAAACGGAAAAAG
>NW_018108276.1:64615-69415 GCF_000183805.2 Loa loa
AAAATATGTAGTAAAATATATAGTAATTGATTATAATAATTGAAATAGTTTATTTCCATTCCGGTTATTTATAATTAGCAAAAAAAAACGGAAAAAAGGATGCTAGGATGGAGAAGAGAGGAAGAAGAAAAAAGGAAAAAGATAAACAAATTGATGAGGTAAATAAACAATTCTAAAGTGATTGAAAATGAATCATTGGAATGAAAAAGTTCTTTTTTAAAGTGTTAAACATACTTTTACAAAATCGTTACTTTCAACTTATAGCCTTTTACAATGCTTTTTCTCTTTAATCATTTCAATTTTTTGATTTATTTCAATGATAAATTCCATGTTTTAGCTGATTGTTTACTTTTAAAATTTTAATTATTAGCACTAAATTATACTGTATTTTGAATAGAATGCATTTATGCAATTGCTTAATGACAACAATCAAATATACGTAATTGATCGGAAGAAAAACTCACGTCAAACAACAAAATGATGATGAGAAAAAGTTATGTTAGGAGACGAGATATAAGGATTGGAAAAGAAAATCATGTCACAGACTAAATACAACCTGATCATGAGAGAATGTCATATCTACTAACACACTAGCAATTATTCGAGAGATCAAGTACGATCGCGAGCGAAAGAGTTGCGACATAAGACTAGATATTATGCGATTACAAAAAAATGTCGTAACGCGCTCGTGAAACGTAATGAAAGACAAGCATTAGTAACAATTATTATGCAAATAATCCCTCTTACTGTCATAGTCATCTTTGGAACAATGACTTCAATGTCGAATTTTAATTTGTTGAAAAATTGGTTTCAGGTGTGGTATACCTTGAATTTAACGATGAAGTTAAACGTGCCCTTTTACCGCCATCCGTTCGTAGCATTGACACCATTCGAGCGCTATTTTTACGATCCTTCCCACAGCTAACATCACAATACCTTAGCTTACCTTATGTGAAGATTTATATTCAAGAACCGTCAAAAGGGCAACTCTTTTACGAGCTTGATGATCTCAGGTAAATATCGTTGCCTAATTACAATTAATAAAACTGTTTATCTTTGTTTTATTTAATTTTAGTTCATCTACATCTTTTAAACTTTTCATTGGTCATTTTGTCACACTTCTTTAAACAATTTTTTTTAAAGAGTAAATTAAGAAAATTCTAAAATTTGGACAAAATTTTCTTATTTATGCTCTTTTTCTTTTCATTACCTACCTAAAATTTTGATAAGACCCACATTTAACTTATGTAAATTTTATAATTTCATCATTTATAGAATAAGTAAATGTGAAATTTGCTAGTTTATAAATTATTTTGAAAATCTCGTATGTGATTTTTTCTTTTTGACAAATTGTGAACAATCATTTTCTGATTCATTTCATTGTAATTTACGATATATATGAACTCACGTAACACTAATATGCATCAGCATACTGATAAGCGTTAATAATTGTTAAAGTAATCAACGTCCAAATAATTACATTCAAAAGTTAAATAATTACAATCAAAAGATAGGATAAAAAAGTGAAAAGCAAAAAAAAAAATCGTTCAAATGAAAAAATAAAAAGCATAATTTCTAAAAATAGGTGCAAAAACTTTTTAAATTATTTTATTTACAATTGAATAGTGTATTATTATGAATGTGAAAAAAGATCAGTTTGATAATATAATGTTTTGAAGATTTTAGATAATTTAAAATTTTGACTTTAATATTTTCCAACAATTAATTAACTAAACTTTATTCAAAACTCACAGTTACTAGAAATTTTCTCGTTATTTGAACTTTATTTTCGAGGAGAAAGTTGAATAAAATTTGCTTAGTCATACTAAAATAAATATATGCGAACATTCATGTATACACAGCTTCACATATTGTCGTACTAAAACCACCAAATGTCATCCACTTTTTCACTTTCCTCTTTTTTTTCTTACTATATTTAATTAATTTTTTTAATTTTTTTTTCACTATATTTAATTAATCGCAGGTTAATTTCTTCGAAAAATTTTAAATTTGTTTTACTTAAATTAGATTAGAAACTGATTAATTTCTAAAAATTTAAACCTTCTTCTATTTCTATTTAAATGGAAATGAGTTTGTTTTAAGACTGATAATTTAAGCTTTTTCATTACTAAACATTCATTTCTATCGTATAGCATAGATACATCTGTGTAATCTGATAACTTATTAGTTATACCGCTGCTTATAAATGATTAAAGTTTCAAAACAAAAAAAAAAAGTTATGCGTAATATGAAAATGTTCCTTTAGATTATAACAAATGAGCAAAAACAATGGACGATTTAGGAATTCCAAAAAAAAGTTAATGAAGCATTTGTGGAGGAAAAAAGTTTGAAATTTTTTAAAAACTTTAATACTTTTTTCATTTTTGTTTAGAGATATCAAAGATCAAGCTGTACTAAAATTACGTGAACAACTAAATGGATACCAAACAACACAATCGAACCGTTTTGTCAGTAATCACTCATCATTTGATTATTTGAGTGAATCAGAAATTGACCTAATGGATTATCGGAATCGTGTGCCAACACATCGTTATCGACCGGCAAGTGCATTGGATAGTCGAATGCTTTCTGCTACGGGTACTATCAAATCAACCAGGTAATTTGTGAATCTAATTTTTATTGAAATAGCAATAATTTGCTAATAAGAGTGATAAAATTACATTTATTGGCAAGAAATATGACTACTAAAATTTAATGATATTTTAATATCATTAAATGTATATATTGAAATGTACATATTCACATGGACATATTTATTCATTTAATAAATTAAACAGTTATATCCTAATTAGATGACTAGAGATTGTTATTTAGTAATGAACATTTTAATGTTGTAAATTTAAAATATATTTCATACATAACAGAAATTTAGCAATTTACTGTTTTAGTAATTTTTTAAAATGGATTTCAAATAATTTAATGCAATATTTGTGAAAATAGTAAATTTTTGACATCTTTACAGTATTTAACACAAGTTCTATACCGTATTTAAGGTATTCCGTAACCGATTGATATGGTAAAACCAAATCTTAATGTAAAACGAAATGCTTATCATAATAAAGTGTTGCTGTTATTCGAAATTTAATACCAAAGTTTAATCTTATCCACTAAGTATTATCTTACTTGAGATCTCCGATATCACCACGTTATGATCCTTACTGTGATCCATATGCCAGTGATACAAGTAGTCAAGAACGTTCTGGATCAGTTACACCAGTAATCGATAAAGAAGCAAGGTTAGTCAATTTTAACATTTTAATAATCAAAACTGAAATGAAACCAATTTATTAAATTTAGTTATTTCCATAAATTTAAGAAGGAAAAGTTTTGTCAAATGGAAAGTCTCGAAAGAATGATGTCACTCAATATTTCTTTTTTTGTTTATAAATCTTAATAATATCATTTTAGAAGACAGAATTCAAGTTATGTTTTCTATCAAAAACTCGTAATATTTTATCACATTTAATCGTATATGATAATAGAAGTGATAAACATATAGTTAAATATTTAATCAAATAATCAAAATTTATAATTAAGTGCTTATATTTAGTTAAATTTATTGACCAGTATTTTTCATACATTTATTAAATAATTTTCTGGAAAAAAAATCTTCAATATATAAACTTTCTGCTTTAATAAATCAATAAAAGTGAAATAAAAATAGTTTGAAACAATAGCAATTATAGTTTCAACCTTTTTTGTCTCTCATTCCCTCTCTTCTTTCTGATTAATTTCGTTTCAAATGCAATAGTAATTATCTCGATGATATACAAATAGAACTTAAAAACCTGAAATTTTTATTGAAAAATAACTGAATGATACTTTTATCACAAGTCCAGTTTATGCTCTTAAATATAGCAAATCATTTATACCGAATGCTTTCCTTCTCATGTCGATTCTTGTCGATAGCTACCGCACTTATACAAAAGTTAAATATGCTAACAAAGAGATAGTATCATTAAATTAGTCGAAGAGAAGGCGGAAGATCGATACCATTCGAAACGGGAAAAAGGAAAAACTGGTGCCATTCATCAAGCAGAGTAGTATTGGTACCAAATTTATTAAAGATGGGGCGAAAGATCGGTACCTTCCACCGAATAAATAATTGAGAGGGCTTGCAAGTACCACTGATATGGAAGAATAAATGGATTTAAAGAAATTGCATAAAAATGAAATTATTTTCCGGACTCTTTCTATCTAAAGAAGTTTGGCAGGACTATGAAATTTTCAAGAAGTGCAAATATTACCAATAAATTAATTATTTATTTTCCTTTGTTTATTTTTAATATGAGATTTTTTTAAAAATAGTTCCTGAATTGTCAGTTTTTCTTCCAACACCGAAACTGATCATGTGGTGATTGTCACCTTGACTGTATCTTTGCTTAGGTTCCGCATGGAATCGATGGAACGTCAACTAGCAGGTTTATCTTCTTTGGTCCACTCGGCATTGATAAGCAAAGGAATGAGCGAAACGAGCCAACGAGATATGCAAGAATTACGAAAACAAATTTTAGCACTTCATCCAGATGGTTTATTCTAATTATTTGTTATTTATCATTATTATTACTATTATTATTATTGTTATTATTATTATTATTATTATTATTATTATTATTATTATTATTATTATTATTATTATTATTATTATTATTATTATTATTATTATTATTATTATTATTATTATTATTATTATTATTATTATTATTATTATTATTATTATTATTATTATTATTATTATTATTATTATTATTATTATTATTATTATTATTATTATTATTA
>NW_018108276.1:69799-117237 GCF_000183805.2 Loa loa
AAATTAGTGTCAAAAAAAAAAAAAATAATTAAAAATCTTAGGTAATAAAAGTAAAAACGATTTTAAACATGAAATGTGAATCATTTCATTCTATTATGCAATCATTTTTGGCATAAATATTATTCATATTTTTACTATTTATCTTTTCCCGCACAAATTTGAACATAGTAATAAGTTACTGAAAATTTGAAATGAAAAAAGTATTATAATTAGAAAATGCTTATTTCATCCTATTATATTATTGATTCTTTGCATGATAAATATTCAAATTTCTTTCATCTTTCAAATGAAATGATTATAAACTTTCAGGACATAATTTCAGGACAAACTAATCACAAAATTATTCAATTTGATCATTTGTTGTAATTTTTCACGTTTTATTTAGGTAATTCTACATGTAACTCAAAAAGAAGTGCGGATGCGAATGTTTTGGACACAATCTTAGATGAACTTACAAATACGGTACAACGTGATATGCGTTCTAAATCAAAATCACCCAGTTCAGCAATATCATTTTTAAACGTCCGGAATGGTCCACCAAAACCACCGGAACGTCATTCAACAACCGATGTTCGAAATCGTTTTACATCATGTGAAATCCAAGAAATGCAACGTCGAGCAATTGAAAGTGTTTCACCTTCTTCAGGCTAGTTAGTAGCAGAGATTTCGAAATATTTCATCCAGAATGCGATTCGTTTTAAATATTTCATTATCAAATTTTTATTTGAAGAATTTTTAATGAATGAAATACTTTATAAACCTATTCAATTCTTTTTTTTTAAAATGTACTTTTGTCAAATTTGCTAGGAAAAATTATTATTTTGTTAAAAGATAAAACAAAAGTACTTATATAAGTTTTTTTCATTACGTCCAAGAATATTCTTGTCATCTCCCTCTCTCTTTCTCTCTCTCTCTCTCTCTCTCTTTCTTCCTTCTTCTTCCTCTCTCGTTTTCCACTCTTCTGCTACTAATTAATTATTATTCGCGGAAGCTTTTCTTTTTTCTTTTTGGTTTTGTTTTGTTTTATTGAGCAAGAATTGAAATGATTTATGTGAACAAAACGTATCGTCGTTTATCCAAATAATACTTGAAGAGATTGTTCAATAAGTGGCGCAGAATATTGGCGAACAGATGTCGCTCAAATTGACAAATGACAAAACATATGGCAAATATTGTTGTTCTATTTTCTCTCTAATTAATTGTAATTTTAGATAATAGTCGAATTTTAGGGCAAAATTTTAATTTTAGCACTATGACCACTTGTACACTCAGATAATTTTAATTAAATTTGTAAAATTTTTATTTACATTCAAATTTCCTTCATTCATTTCACATTTTTACTTACAAAATAAAACGATAAATGGATTAACGCAAAGTTATATAATTTTAATTGAGTATATTATGAGATTAATTAGAGGCAAATCGGTTAGATTTTAAAAATTTTTCTCATAGCAATACAATAGCAATGTAAATATTTGTAAATTCAGACAATTTCAATTGAATTTGTTTAATAATTAATTAGAGCTCAATTAGTTTTTTTGTAAACATTGTTTACAATGAATATAAAATGTAATTACAATCATCGATTGGAAAACTAATTGTTGTGTAGATGAGAAATCAAAAGATCAGTAATCTGATTGATCATTGAACAGATAATTTATATAGAATACATCTCATGTCTTCCATTAATTTATTTATCATTTTATCAATTATCAAAGTTAGTTTGCATTCAGTTATTTGATAAAAGAGATTGACGATAAATTTAAAAAGCCCTAATAACAAGTTAAAATTTAATTTTCGATATTAACTTCAAAAATTAGTGGTGAAGAATTCGAAAAATTTAGACTAATTTAGGATATAATTGTAATAAATGCTATGAAATAAAAATGACCAAATATGAATAATTTTTCTATAAAAAAATAATAATTTTGTAAATTAATAATAGAATATGATTAGGTAGACTGATACTAATATGATAATATTATAATAGCTTTTTTTTTAAAATTACAATGATAATTTTATAATACAACGATAAAATATAATGTGAAAAATTGATAACGCAATAATTCTTTTTTTGCAATATAATGACGAATTTATGTCCACAGATTCTTTGTAACATAGATTTTAAAGTGACATTTAAATATTGGAATTAAATTTCAGGAAATCGACTGCCAGTGTCGATCGAACTAGATGGACGTCAAGAAAAATTAATTCAAAAGCAGCGACAACTGCACAGTCAATTTGAACAACTACAACAGCTGTGTGCACCTTCTAATGTTATTTAATAAACTACAGTCAATTTTTTTTTTAATTTCGTTATTTTTTTATTTTGAAATTGTTATAAAAATTCTCAAGAGAAACTAAAAGAATTTTTTGTTAAGAAAATCCTTTAAAATTATTAAAAACAAAAGTGAAATTTTAAAATAAAAGGAAAGGATTAAAGGATAAGGAAAAGGCTTATTCTTATTAATTATATATAAATTGAAATTTAAATTTCATGGATTTCTTTTTTTTTGGATGAATGAAGAATTATTTGGATTCCTTCGCTAGAAATAATTTAAATTTTAATATTAATAAATTACCTGTAAGATGGCAAACGTGTACATATTAACTCATTCACCAATAACAACATAATTAATAAGTTGAATTGTAAATTGAACTGCATGGTGGTTTAGTTAATATTATTAGGATAAAAAAGAAAATAATTCGATTTATATTTGTAATCAGGAAATATGCTATGTAAAATAACGGCATGGATCGATACAATATGTTATGCTCATTTGGTTTTTTATTATTTAAAATTTAAATTTAAATAAAATAGAAAGGATTCATTCATTGTTACTATTCACTTTATTTTATTTTACATTTAATATAACATGTTCTCTTCCAAAGTTCAATAAAAAAAACAATGTTAAAATTATTTCTTTCAGTTCAGACTAGTCATCCATCATTTATTTTGTTTTCTTCTTTAACAGCTATTAATTTCTCTTCTTAAGTAATTATTCCATTGTTTGTTTTAATGATACCTTTATTAATTAGTAGTTTTCTTGGCACTTCTAGAATGCAATCAATTTTACTAATTGGCAAAATACTTCGATGATAAGTACAAGACAACACTGTGTATTCTTTTCTATATTGTTTCAGCAGAAGTTGATCAAAAGATTTGAATTGAATCTATTGATTGATTTTTAGAATTGAGGATTTTATTACGAAATACGTTATGCTCTTGTAAATGTAGAATTACCGAAAAATCAATCATTAAACGATTAGTGCTTGCATGTTATCAATTATGGAAATTGTAGTCCATCTTCTTTTTAACAATAATGATCAATTTGATAAATCCCTGAGCCAGGAATGAAGTTTAATAGCAATAATGATGAGTACAATCAGATAGCAATAAACTGTTATTACAATGACAATAATAAATTTCAGTGCTCTTCTCGTCCCAATCTTCACTGCATAATTAAAAGAATTTAGAAAATCCTCATCCCAATATTTAAATTTTAAAAATAGGTCAATGAAAAACGAAAATTTGATCAAACAGTTTTTTTTTCCTATTTTTTCGTCTATCAGATGTGAAAGATCACAACCTTCGATAACTTTTTATTGTCTGAATACAATCAGCTATTCCGAAGAAAATTTCCAAAAAAGAAATTCCGAACGGAAACACACATAATCTTAAAGCAATTGCAACCGGAAGTAAACACAGGTAGCTTCGAAAGGCCTTGTTTTAGCTGTTTCACGAAAGCTAAAGAGAGGAGTCACGATTTCGGTATACTATCCAACATCAAGGTGTAACAGGAATGAAAGCAATTTTTCGTTTATGATAATAACAAGGAGACAAAAAAAAGAAAAATATCACTATGCAATTTTCCAAGCCAGTTATCATACCAGTACAAGTATCGATTACGGAAATAAAAGACCTTGGAATAGGTGCACTAAAATGGGAAAAAAAGCTTTGAAAGTTATTAACAAAAGTTCAGTTTGCCAGTGATAATTTGAAAGAAATAATTTTCGTCAAGAATACAAAACTTCGATAACAATATCAAAAAGGAAATATTTCACTGTTTGAGGATACTTATTGGTCTATTCTTGTCTAACCTAGAATCTCAATGGTGCATTTATTCATGCACAGATTCCTTTGTTTATTCGGATTCTTTTTTAGAAATCACTTTTTTTTCCTCGCTTCAATTTGTGATTGTACAGCTTGAGCAGATAATTCATCCATCTGTTTCAGCCAATTTTCTAAATCTTCCAGCTGTTGTTGCATTTGTTTTTTCCTGAACACCGTATAATAGTTCACACCCATAAATGTGAACTTTATCTGAAATAAAAGCAAGGAATAAACGCATCGAAAAAAAGCATGCTGAAAACTTCAGGGTAATTTTGGAAAAAAACTTGTAGATTTTCCAAAAAAAAGGAACCAGTGTTCGGATCAGTTACGGATCATCATTAATTATTTTCGATCATCTTTAGTTATTTTCTAATATTTCAGAGCTAAATTGAATTCAAAAATCGGAAATTTCGAAAGATGAAAATCTTACAGACGAAAACAACAATAATATATAAAACATACTTTGAAAAGTTCGAAAGCCGCTCCTAATAATATACATGCCGGAAACCAATAAACCACATCTGGTCCGACTAATTGCATGAAACGTTTGCCACGTGAAAACATCCTGGAATGAAAAGGCACTCCGCATTTTAATTACATTTGAAATATATAAACTGAACTTCAGTTCTGTAGGAGACTGAAAGGATTACAGAAATTCTCAGTTATCTTTGCAAAGCAATGAAGTATTGATGGGCTAATTTCGCAGGCAAGGTAAAAATGACTTTCATAGAAAAAGTTCTTCGGCAAACTTCCTATCGAGAAAACTAATTCTGACCTTAATAATTAAAGGAGAAGGGTGAGGGAGAAGAGGACGACCAGAGTGACCGGAGACGAAAACATGAAAGTAGTTCTTGCTACCATAAAATTAAAATTAGGGGACTGACAAAGTATATAAAACTAAGCAGTAAATTTCAATTATTATGAAATGATAAATTTTTGCTAATCAAGAAAAAAGCGCATCATTTTGTTTCTCCCGAAACTCTCAAATTTTCAGAACCTGAAGATTTCGCACTTACTTGTTTTTCTTAAACCTTAAAAAAAATGAAATTTTTTTTTTTTGAACTTTAGGGAAATTATGATTGTCGAATAGTTCCGATATTATATATGTATTCATGAATCAAGAAAAGCTGCAAAGACAAGCCATAAGAAATGAAATTCATTTGTTTTATCAAATCAGTTGCGTACAAGGAATGAATTATGTGAACAGCAATACGATAATTTCAGCAATGTTTGGTAAAAATTTACCAAAATTTCAGGCCATATTTTGGGAGAGAAAACTGCAAAATAAAATATACAACTGAAATGTAATCAAGAACAATATGACAGGCAAATTCACAGAGCTGAACAATTTACGATTGGTTTTACTTCTAAAGCCTTCATTTTTCTTTTAAAAGTCCAATGTTATACTCCAGTGTTATTGTTTTTGACTTGTTACATATGGTATTGATACATAGAACAAGCTCAGTAATTTGAAACATTAAAACAGGGTAAATAAAACCTATATCAGTCTGTCAACTGGCACACATAATTAATTAATCAGTACATTAGACGAATGATGTGATTCGTACTCTCATTTAGAAAGTTCATGTAAGTGTTGCTTTTACTTCGTGATCACATCACCATCAAATAAAACGCTGCATAAAACTGTAAAATCCTTATTTATTTAAAAATTACATTACGTTACCTTTCCCTCAATAAAAGCGTGATTCCTCAAGTAGCACTTCGCCAAATGTTACAGGTCTTTACAAACAACGACCGATGATATCGCTGTTGATATCGATCGCAGTTTTGTGACTCTCAATAAGTCACGTAACGACAGTTTGAGTGAGATGCAATCCTATGTCAAAAATGTTTTTACACTCTTTTGTCTGGAGCATATTTCGAAACTTATAAAGGCTATGAGGCACTCTCAATAAGAATTCCCAAATTGAAACTTGTTTGTTGGAAATTTCGAAAATACTAACCCTAAATTGGCACATTAACAAGATGTTAAAGTAATAGGAACCAATAATTGGAAATAATTTAAAA
This sequence comes from Loa loa, assembly GCF_000183805.2. Taxonomy (NCBI): domain Eukaryota; kingdom Metazoa; phylum Nematoda; class Chromadorea; order Rhabditida; family Onchocercidae; genus Loa; species Loa loa. The sequence goes on from NW_018108276.1 coordinate 75,942, forward strand.
ATAAGGACCAATAATTACATAATTGAAAATTCTAACCCTACAAAACCGTCCAAAAAAAAATAACAGATAAAGACTTTGCAAATAAACGAAATTAGATAAAATGATCCTACTATAATAAATTGAAAACGCTAGATAACTTACTTATTCTTCAGAGTTTCAATGAAAAACCCGCCTCATCAGCCTCGATTAAGTCTTTCTCTAATCGTTCACGATCTGCTTCACGTACCGGTTTTACCACTTTGTAGTACATTACAACGTTAACTAGGGCTACCGATGTCATACACAACGCTCCACCAATTAATGCTACAACCGTGGCTGAAAGTATTCAAATTCCTTACAACAAAAATATTTTTGTACATATATATGAAATGGTATTTCGTAATTTCTGAATACTTGGAAAACTGATCATGCAAGGTTACCTTCATTCTGAATAACCATGCAATCTTGAAACTTATTCAGAAGTTCCACAACTATTTGTGATGTCCTAAAATCAAATTTAAAGATATGATTTTAGTTCAGTAGTTTTCAAAAGTCGACCATCGTCAGAGGAACCAGTTTCTCGAATTTATTAATTCCGCCTAAAACTGTAAACATAAATCAACGAGAAAAAGACGTTTTTTAATGATTACCCGAGAAATTTCTCTGGAAGATACTACTTTATCCTGAAAGTTAAACGTTTGCTTCCATCTTGGCTCCCTACAGCTCATATCCTACAAGTCACTCATTTTGATGATATGGTCGCATCATATCACGGGATGTTGTTTAATAGCGATCCAGTGGATAATTAATAAATGATTGGACCATTATTAAATATACTACTGAGTAACAGATTATTGGCTTCTGAATAACCAAATAATTGGCTTCTGAATCAGTGATGGGAAATGGACTAGTACTGTTAGTGAATAATAGAATTAACTGGCCATTATTTACTGATTACCACTTAATGGACTACCGGGTTACAAAATACAATTATTATATTTATGTAGATCAAGTGATTAAACTTCAAAAAAGTTTGATGACGTAAAGTTAGGCACAAAGTTACAGTAGTTTAAATGAAGCATAAGTATACTCAACAAATACAAAATATGGCCAGTAAGTCATTTTTCGTAGTGAAAACATCCAACAAGAATAATTAGTACGAAAAAGAAACAATTAAAAAAAGGCATAATTAATAAGTGACGTGACAAAGATCTCAGAATGAGAGTTATAAACTAATGAGGAAAAAAAGCGAACAAACAAGAATAGTTTTCTACAAGCTTTTTCAAAAGTTATAGTAACTTGAGGAGGATGCAATTAATTCGCAGTTCGTAGAATAAGCAACACTCTTTTATAATGTTTGAAAATTTCTTCTAAGTCTAATATTAAGCTGCAAATAAATTAAAACATACTGCTGTACAATTTATCCAGTACACTGCTGGTAAAAATACGTTTATGAAATGGTCGTAGACCGGTCCGTTTAGATGCTAATCTTATCCACGATAATAACATATTATCCTGCAAATATTCTTCTCTTATCCTTGTAGCATTCAATAAAAACAAGAGATAAAGTATAAATTAAAATAAATTCAGAAATTTGGATCAAAATATATTCAGTCCATTCCAGTTAATACCACAGTTAAATAATCAATTACAAGGAAAGAAAAATGAAGCTTAAAAATACCAATTAGGAAAAAAAATTTCGCTCATTTTCCAGTCATCCATCAATTCTTTAAATAAAACATAATAAAATAAAATGAAAAACAAAAGAGAAATAAAAATAAGCACGAAGTACAATATGAAAATGGAAAGACCTGGATTTAATTAATTCTAAAAGCTTTTTTGCAACTTGTGCTCAAACCCAGCTTCCTAGAAGAATTTTCTCAATTTATAATGATATCAGATGTTTTTGCATCTATCTCTGTAATCTTATTCTCATGTATACTCTCTTCCTTCACCATCACACACTCATCCTATTATAAAACATTACTCATCAAATGAATTTCTCAATCTTCGATGAATGATTCTTTCTCATGTCCCCATTATCTCTGCTTTCCCTCTGCTTTAAAGCTTATTTTCTACCATTTCTCACAGTCACTATTTCCGCAAATCATTTCTGTTACTGTACAATGTGACGACAGTGTTTGGGGTTTGGTGACTAAGTGCAGTTGGACAAGGCGGTAATACAACAAGTTGTGTGTCAGTTGGGATTCATTTTAATTGAAATTTTCAATTCCAATTATTTTAATTCAGTTCCTCAATTTCAGTATGATCCGCAGCGAAATTTCGGATTGGAATTTATTTTAGTTGAATTGAAATTTCAATTCCAATAGTGATATCATATGACTGTGAAAATGTACATATGTATCATTATAAATTAGTTTGATTAGAATATTAAAATAAAATTTATTTCAAAACTAAACTTTAATTTGAGTTATGCTGTGGAATCGCAAGATCACAAGATTTCGGTTTAAATTTTTGAGTTTTCTATTGAAGCTTAATTTGAATTTACGTTTCATGCTCAGTGGTAAGGTAATATATATGGTGGAAAAATTTTATGAAGTATTTACACATGTGGATGTGTTGAAAAGTCGCGAACCGGAATATTTCATTTGTCAAAAGGTTAGTGCATAGGAATGATATGATAGATGGAATGGATCGGTTTCAGTACGGAATACGAATCAATGTTCATTCTCACCTCTCTTTTGCTTCAATCTGTTTAACACTGTGGTTTCCAGACTATTGTAGCATATCAAAATATTTCAAAAATATTGTTAACGAGAGAGTATGACTAGGAATGGATGGAAAAGTTATGGTTGAATTGGAATGAATAAGGCTGCAATGAATAAAGGATTCGATTGGATAGAATTTTAGATGTGATAGAAGTAGATGAAAGGATTAGATTAGTTAGGATAGGATAGTTGATGGGATAAAGGAAAGAAACAAATCATTTAGTTATGCTGATCTGTAAACAGTCTTAAATTCATTTTGTTCATTCATAGAAGAAAAAATCAGGCTTCAATTTAACTAATTAAAACCTAACTAGAAATAATTTCAAGGGATTTGTTGAGGAACCGTTTTTTTCTGTTGTTTTGAAAGCCTGTTAAAATTTATTTTCGAGTAGTTAAGTGGTGGAAATATGCTACAAGAAATTTTATATTTGAAAACTTACTTTTTTCTTATTTCAGCCAATAATAGTGGATTTCGACAATTTGATTGGCAATAAAAATTCCAAAAATAGCAAAGAAATTGAAAAGGTGGGGAAATTAGAAGTGATGGATACCGACAGTGAGCAAACGATGGAAGTACAAACGAATGGAGGATTGTCGTCCACGTCTACCGGGACGTCGGTTGCTGCGGTAAAAACATTCGTTAGCATATTGGAAGAGGGATGTAAAAAGTATTACGATGGAACACCACCTATATTTATGCCTGCTTTCGTAGAAATGGTTAGCATTATGTTTTTTAATCAGATAAAATAGGAATTTTGAATCCATACTTGTTATTCATGATCCGTGGAAGTTTTATTCATATATAGATAGATAGGCAGATAAACAGATAAATAAATAAATAAATGGATAGATACTTAAGCGAACTTAGCATTTAAAATGTCATCTACATGTTGCGAGGAGATGAATCCGATCATGAAGTCGTTGTAATTTAAAGCTATGTAAATCCAGGTGTGGTATTCCCTTCTAGCTGTTATATAACAAATCAATTGTAATTAATGAGTTGCATACGAATTATCATTTTAGCCCAATTTATTTGCAATACGATGTGAACTGTACGGTATTCATACAATAGGTCATGGTAGGACAAAGAAAATAGCAAAACAAATGGCTGCAAAAAATATGCTGAAAAAAGTATCTTTTTTAATTTTGATTAAGGAAAAAGGTAATTCTGGAGTTTTATTTTTTTATATTTCTAGAGTTTTATTTTCGGGAATATCATTTCGAGACAGTTATAACAAACCACCAACCTTATTAATTGATTTGATGAGAAATAATATAGTTCGAAGTGCTTGTAAACTCTTCGTTTAGATACTTCAATTAATCTTGATATTATGTATACAACTATCCATACGATGGGTGTGTTGAATTTTGAGACTTCAGTCTGCAGAACTATAACGATTTATGAATGGATGTTTCATTTTCATCCATAGCTTATCTAAAGTTTATTATGCTTTCTGTAATTTAATGAATTTTAGATGAGCTATAATAAATTCTGTAGATGTCTGGAAGTTTGCTTCATTCGTCAAATTGATTTACTTGTATCAAAAGCTGGATTTTTTGACTTTTTAAGAAATGGCTTTGGTGTTTCTTTTCAACAGATGAAAGTGATTCATTTGCATAAATACGGAGTTTATTTCAGATGATTGAGAAGGAATCATTCAGTGATTTTGAACTCGGTAAAACAAAAGAAGAAGCATTAGCTAGCTTGTGAGTTATATGTGTTATTTTTGCAGTTCCAGATTTGTTGCAAGCATATCGGTTGTACAGATTGTATAAATTACACCTAGGTATCGCCTTGTTTTATTTCTTCTAACAAGAATAATGTAAAATTTGGGATTATCATAGCTTCGTTTTATTAATCAACTCCATTGATAAAGGTATCTGGTGTAAGCGTTAAAGATTGTTATTGAATAAGAACTTTGTAAGATTGCATGGGCAGTGCAGCTGGACTTGTTAACATGGAAAACATTGGAAAAATGCTCACTGAAAAAGGTTACAATGGAGGAGTATTTAGGATTATCATTAGTATAGCTAACCATCATAGGGAGTAACTTTTTAGCTTTTTGTGTACGTTTAAAATCGAATCGGTAGGATTTCAAAACCCTACTCAAAATATATGATGGATCCATAGGTGATGACTAGTAACAAAAATAGTATTCTCTATTTGTCTTATAAACTACGTTTTACTGATTTTCATTATTTCTAATCAATTATAGTTTGAAATGTATGGTACTTATTTGAAAAAATACCATTAACATTCCAAAGCATCTAGACCGATGTACTTAACTTTGGATGCTGCACAAGATTTTTTTTCTTTATATAAAACTAATTATTACGGACTATAATATTCTGTTTGTTTTGCAGGGAGAATTTAACGATTGATTTCCAAAATCGAGGAAGTGGTGATGATTCTGTTGCAGAGAACTGGGTGGGAAAAGTAAACGAAAGGTTGGAACCTTCTTATCGTCATAAAGCTTTATCTGTATATAGTATTTTTTGTCGCATTACCTAACAGATAACTGTTATAAACTAAGCTTCAGACTTTTTTCATTTTTAATAAACAATCTTAAATTTATTAGTTTTGGTTCTATTCTAGATGTCAAAAGCTGAAATTATCAAGTGTTAATTATGAAATCGATGAAGAAGGACCTCCAAATCACCGGATTTTCATTGCTACTTGTAAAATGGGGAAAGTTCATGTAGTAGGACATGGAAAAACGAAGAAGGTAAGTCAGTGTCAAAGTTATCTTACTATTTTATCTGTCTCGAGATTTTTTTTTCATAGTTGTTACTCTGCTTTGGCTTCGCTTTCTCCGATCATTCCTTTTTTCTTTTGCATGATTTTAAACCTGCTTTGTCTTCTAATCACTTTCTCAACTGACATAGATTAACGGATTTGAAAGAATTTCTGCGGGTTTCTCGAATAAGTATGAAATGTGTTACAGATAGCGAAGACACTAGCAGCTCAAAAAATGTATGCTCAGTTAGAAAATTGGAAAGATTTGGCAGATGATATTGGAAATGCAGCGCTTGTTGCTGCTGCAGGTCAAGAAACTACGAACAATAGTGAATCTACAGCAAATGAAAGTCTGGTAAATAAAGTTCAGGTTGAAAAATTCTAGGAATTTTCTAAACATCATTTCTTTAAATGTATGATTGCTAAGAATTTAGCTTCTTTCAGAGTAATCTCGATGCATCAGCCAATGCACTGGTGCATCCGGACTCGTTGCAAAAAGTTCGTGCTGCATTTCGAGATGGCTTTGATGTAACAGGTCTTACAGAAAAATTGATCAAATTGATTAATTCTGGTGACGAAAATATCAACAAAATTTTCCTGAATCAAAAACTGAATTTTGTATTTCTTGAACCAGACTTGGATGGTATGTCCTCTTCAACTTTATCATGGAAGTATTCTGCATTTTGCCTCAATTAACTAGCAGATAAGAATTGAGAGACAACTCAAAGCAAGTAATGTGATGATGAACATGAGAAAAAATCAAATATTTCTGAGATTAAATTTTCGCAAAAACTATTTCAGGTAACCTCCAATGTCTGCTCTCAATTAATGGTCCTAATGATATGAAGAACGCTTTCTATGGATTTGGAACGACGGAAACGGATGCGAAAGATTATGCTGCGCGAAATGCGCTTATACATTTAGAACTGTTTATACGGACTTCGGAGCCATCACGAGGTTCCAGTGATCTGTCAGAGACACAATTGACGATTGGTTCTTTAACATGGACAAAAAATTCCCCAGAAGATGAAAATCAGAATTCTTCATCAGAAAAGCAGTAAGACGTTGCTAATTCAAAAGATTCCTTCGCATCGATTTCACATGGATTTAAAAGTTTATTATTTCCACAGTTTGCGTCAAGGAACCAAAATAGATTCCCCCCCCCCCCACCTCCCCAAAGGATCTGTATTTTTTTCCAAAAAAGCTATTTTTCCCAAAACTGTTCGGAACTGACTCGAAAGTTCTGTATATGAAATAAACATTTAACATAAAAGCACTCTGATTAAATTGGATTTATTTGTTGAAAGTCCTATGGCTTATACGATTTACTTTTATGTCATGATCTGGTATTTGTACTATAGCCCTATTTGATGCATTGAATAAAACGATTTTCCTCAACCCATCGGTTTCTCTATAAGACGAAACATCCAGCAAACTGAAAAGTCAACCTGAATTGACAAAATAAGACAACTTTATTTCCGTTAACAACCAACTCATCTCTAATCTATTCATTAGTTTCCAGTAGCTTTGATGATAAAGTCATTGCATGCATTTTGAGAGTAAGTTAATCGCTTATCAAGTTCCATGTTCTGCTATCATATTACCTACCACAAAAGATATTTTTACATGCAGATTTCTGTACTCATTATATATTTTAAAGTTCAAAAGCCGTTAAAAATTCCCTCCACGTACATAACACCGGTTGCACTGCTGATTCTATGAAAAATACCAGAACAGTTTTTTCTCTTTTTTAAATACTATCTGTAAAATATGATGTATTTTTGTTGGAATTCTTACTTATGATTGAAAATGCACTATGTTACGTTAACTTCATTATTTGTTTAACTAGATTTTTTATTAAATGCAACCGTTATTTGATATTATATGTTTTGGTACTTACATGATCACTTACCACTTCATGAAAAGATCTAAACAATACCAGCCAATAAAACATTTCGTTCAATTCACTTATCCGTTATTCTTCAAACAAACATAAAATTCTCCATATACTGCTGCATTATTACGTATAAATAACGTAAAACAATATTTTTAAACAAATACAAGTCGGAAATTCGAAAAAAAATCAGTTTCTAAACTGTTTCATTGATTATTTCGCATATTAAAAAGATAGTACACCTAAGATGACAGTATCCTATTTACATAGCCGTTTCAAGCACTTTTTTTCTAAACTAAGACTAACCTGCTTTATTTCCTTTCCAATTCAAATATAGATGTTGCATTCCAGATTCGTACTGTTCTTTCCATTGCTTATCCTTCTTTCTTGCCTGTATCATCTACCAGCGATTCTTATTTCCAGTTCATTTATTACTAATTCTTTTGTTTCTTTTCCTAATTGCCGTTGGTTCTTTATTTCTTGTTTATAGATCTTTCCTCCTTATTTATTATCTTATTAGCTACATTTTGTAACCGTACTTATTGTTCCAATGGCAACAATATTAATAAAATAATAATGCTAAAAAAATTTTGGCGAAAGATGAAATACGAAGAAGTAATCAGAAGAGCGAATTCTTACTACTATCGTCATAATAACACGTGCCGGTGCGAAATTTTTGAACTTTTTAACCATTATTATCGGATTTTTTAGAACTTTAAAGTTTTTGTAATGATCAAAGGATGGTGGGCCATATTTAGTTTCAGCTCTTTTTAAGAATGCTATAACCATAGTTTGCACAACATGATCGAAAAAGTGATGTGCGAGGAAGGAGTGAAACATTGAACGGAATTCAAAAGTAAGACTGAAGATTAGAGTACAGGAACGACTATTGTTAGCTCGACCTGGACTGAAATGCCATGTCGATTCCAGTGTTTTGAATAGTGTTTTATCGGTACATACGGACTGAAACATATTGTATTTTTCGTGAACAAATTCATAAAACAGGAATCTTTACTAATTTCATTTGAAAAATATGGTTTTCAGCAGTATTCTAATCGATGCTACAGTTGTCAACCAATCGGATATAATAGAAATATAAGTTTTCAGTATCATGGAAAAAGTGTAGCATAGTATCTTGAAATATTAGATAAGGGTAACAATATTCATACTGTACAATCTAGTAAACTGTACAATGTCACATTAAATTACCAATAAATTAAATAGAAGAGTACACCCATGAAAATTCAAGAGTATTAAAATCATTGGATAACTTACCCGGACCATGCTTGGTTTTACGGTCGAAACTCGAGAAGTATACGTTTCACATACAGGTGGAAAGCCGATCTGCAGCTGAGCTGTGAACAAATTTGGTGAATGTTTCTGTAAACACGCCAGCTTTTAAGCAACTAGAAAATGCAATAAAGAACTGATATTGTAAGATGAACCATGACATAAGCCATAATAGATCTTGACCTTTGTTAAATCAGTGGCAATACCTTCATCCTTTAAATACACCATGCTATTTTTTGAGACCTGTTATCACCTACAAAGAATTAAATTAGAGGCAGGAAAAATGATTTACTTTGATACTGGCACCTCGACACCACGGTACAAATTCGGGATATTCGGATACATTTGCTGCAATGTTGAACATTTCGTCTGCAGTGTACCTGAAAACAGCATGATATAAAATTATTTTAACAGAACGCGGCTACAAAATTTATTCCTGTTTAGAAAACAGACATTACTGAATGAACAAAAACCTCCAGTTTGTTCAGCAAATAATAAATCAATAAAAGTTTTATTTAGACTATAATTCAATTGCCGAAACGTAATAATAATCTCGATTTTTTCTAGAAGACAAATTAATGATAGGGACAGTTCATCTTCCTATTAAGTTGTTAAATTAGTCGTAACCATCATTACTCTAACTGAATGATCAAAAAATGTGCATGATCAACAAGTTTGAGTCCCTGTATGGATTAAATTAAAGTCATTTTTAATCATGCAGTAAAATTTTACACAAATTTTTACAACTCATTCATGGTTTTCAAGCTTTCATTCATGTCCTCATATTAGAAATTCGAAAATTTCAAGTGGAAGAATGCATTAAAATGTAACCCAACAATACGCTTCTCCTGATATTCCTTTAAATTTGTCGACTGTTTCAATGAAAGGAATAGATTCCTCCGTGGTATGAAATAGGCGTATCTTAATATCATTGCACAGCGATAAACATTCCGTTGTATGATATAGGCGTATCTTAATATCACTGCACAGTGATGAACATATCTAAAATGCTTCTGTAATAGGAAAATACTTTTCCATACATATCATCAGATTTCTTTGAATTTCACATCTCAAAATTTCGGATTAATCTAAAAATTGAACAAGCCACTTAGGAGAAACACAGAAAATGCATTGCTTAAACTATATTATGCATGCAAACGAACTTATAGGAACAAAAAACAACAGGCATTTAGATGTTAAGAGAAGAAAGTAATTGTGTTAAGAACCGACACAACTTGTAAATGTAAACACATCTGGTCACACAATATGTACTGTTCTTTCAATTTGTTTTTTTTTTTTTTGTATGTTTTTTTAAAAGATATTTTTGTCCGCAATACTATGCTTAAAATAATTTATTGTCAATATTTTCTTGATAATTTATCATTGTTATAACTTATCACAAATGAAACAATATAACATATCGTCATTCTTCTAATCACAACAGAAATTAAAAATAGCATTAGCATTTCAAAATTGCCCAAAAAAAGATTGCCACATTCAGTGATTGACACATCCTACATAAGCAACATTGAACAATACATCATAATATTTCGCCAAAAATATCTTAAAATTTAATGATTTGCTAACAATGATGAAGTATAAGCATACCATCACAAAATGCAAAGAAACTAGGTATGTAGGTTTCTTAACAACAAGCTTTTTTTTTCAGTCAATATAAACCCTCCTTTTTTCAATAACACATTATGGCCTGTTTTTCTATTAACTCAGCATCATTTCCTTGCTGGCTGTCATGACAAATATTGTTTAAATATACTTCAACAGCACTTGACAAATTGTTATACCATTTTGATTTACCTAATATCGTACTGAGTTACAAATCAACGCTAAGCTGTCATCAAATCATAGATAGAGGACGACAATAAACAATCCAGGTACCATAGCGCACTGAAACGCACAAGCAAATATTTTGTAGTTATTTGATAGGAGAAATTTCAAATTTACTAGAAAACTTCAACAAAATAGCCAAAGATTCTAGCTAACGTTGTTTACTTACAATATTACAAACACAAATTTTACAATAAAGTAGGTCGGCATCAAAAAAGACTAACAAGAAACGGAAAACTTAGTAATAGTGACTTGGAATGTGATGTCAGAAGAAACTGAAATTTGATGTCAGTTTTAGTGAACTGAATTTGATACCCATAGTGTTCAGCAGAGAAAATGAAAACACTTCTGTACGAACAAAGATGAATAGGATAGCAAGTAATCACTTAAAAAAAAAAAAAAAAAAACAAAGAACAAAATGAAATTTCTATAATGAAATTTCTATAAAAGCGATGCCGCTTTATTAGCTTTATTACACAGCAACTGTAAAATTGCAAATAGCAAGTAAATTACTAATAATGCTAACTAGGATGTTTGAATGCTTTAACAAAGCTTCATTACTGTTTGATATCACTAACAAGGAAAAGATAACTAATTGATAAAAATTAAAAATTTTTAATGACTTACGAAAAATCCTTCACTACCATTGCACTGTCTCTTTACTCAATAGATTAGTTCACATTATAAACTAATAATGTCTGTAGTGAAGCTCTTTATATGAATACAAAACATAGACATAGATATCTTTTTACGATATTGCAGTGGCAATGGTTAGGCAATACTAAGATGAGGAGAAACAAAAATGTCCCTGAAAGCTCATGAAAACTGTAAAGTACTACTACATATTGGCTACATGTTGGCCACTCACAATTCTACCTAATATGTTAGTTTACGAAACAGTGTTATGCTTGCTATCAGGAATCTCTTCTGGAAACCTTTACTAATATCCGGTATACTATCACTGGAAAATGCTGCATTGAATAACCTGATAATTTGAGTATTGCTAGTAATGGCTATGATATTTACCAAATAGATGAAACAACATGCAACAACTTGTAATCAATAAATTTTACTATGACAATAACAAAATTTTGAGAGAAAAAAAAAAGGATATCTGCGACACGATGAGAGGAATGCCGTCAACAACAATAATGATATTGTTATAAAATTTTTGGAAACAAAGAAATGTCCTAAACAAGAAAAAAAAATATCAATTTCAAGTAAGAATTTTAAAAAACGACATTGCCTAAAGCTAAAGGAGAAATTTTAATGGATAATGAAGAGTTTGACAAGAAAAAATTTATCAATGAAACTACCTATATCAGGAGCATAAAAAAATTAAAGAACTAAGAAACATTTCCACTTGTCCATAACTAAGTACAAAAAGACCTAAACTTGAAACTTCACCTGAAAGTCGGTTTCACAAATTAAAACGGTATGCATTATCTGATTAACGCTACTATTTTTGTTACGTTTAAAAATCTATTGGGAAAGGCAGGGGAAATGAAGGAAATCTAAAAAAAATATTCAATAATTATCCGAGCGGGCAAATAAAACGAATCACAGCATTAATAAATATCGGTATTTAATGTCATGCACAAATAACGGATATATATTCTCCAAACTTGCAATTTTTAAAGAAGAGGCAAAAGTCATGCCATTAACTGTTCTAAAGCTAAATTGAAATGATTTAAAATCACAGTTTTTGTACCTGACAAAAATTTCATGATATCACTTTCAAGAGTGGAAGTTCGCATCCAGTTTTCTAATAAGTTTGGATATTTTTGACAACAGTCTGAAAACTAATCTTCGGTATTAAATTTCCAATTATCAGCATCAATTTTCACGCTGCCACAAACTAAACAAAAAAAAAAACCTCAACAACTTCCTCTTTCTCCCTTGGAAACAATAAATTCTATCGCTTTTAAAGAAACGTATTTCGGAAGAAAACTGCCCTTATTCTACTTCTTGAATTATTAAAGACCACGCAAAAAAAGAAAAAAAAATTAACTGTATTAAAAGTAAGGTAATAAACTATCAAAAAAACAAAAGAAATGAAAACACGAAAATGGGACAAAAAAATAAGCCACTGACTTCAAAGAAGTTTAACACAGTAGACTATGACAGACTTAATAAAATATAAGCGCTTGCTTTAAATTAATCCAATTTTCTCTACCAATCAGGAAAAAGATTTCCAAGTGGATTCTTGAGCTGAGGAGAATGAAATAAAGTGTAAACAAGCTAAGAAAAAACTAGTTAACAGAAGTATAAAAGCAAATTAACAGCAAAGCTGATAAAAAATAGGATCACATGATTTCGTTTCCTCTTTAGAAATCCGGAAAATTTTAAAGAACTCACTAACCTTAATCAAGAAATCTTCCCAAAATCTTCGTCATGATTGAAAACAGCGTCTGGCGCTATATTTTAATTCCTTAGCTTTATCAACTTTTCTTTTGAGTTTTTAGTTTCTAAAATCCCATAAAAATATAAAAGAACATTTACCCCATCAATGCCAAGTGACAAATAAATTCTTTTATATAATCTAGAAGGTCCCGAAGTTCTTAAGCACGCTTCAGTGGTCGATGTCCTTTCACTATCGTTGGTTTCCCTTGCACAATACCTTTCTTTGATTTATCCTGAAAACCGCCACAACATAAATGATGGAAGCTTATAATTTAAAATGAGTACAATTCGCCATCGTGAATTTTTAACTAATTAATAGCAGTGAAATGTCATAACAAAGCACTGCTGGAATAGCCAATGAATTTTGAACAACTGCAACGTCAAAGATTTCGGAAACAGATAAGTACTTCATCTCCCATCCAAAATTTTCATGAAATGAAGAAATCTACAGCATATGATGCAGGATGCTTATAAATGAGGGAAAAACACATAAATGTTATTCTCTCTAGAGACAGAAACACAAATTGGGAGAATTCAATTTAAAAGCACAAGTATCCATACTTTCTTTGAATAGGAAAGTGACGCTGGCTGCTTTCGCCTATTCTTTTTTGGAATCACCGGTCTGTTGTTCTGCTTCAATACTTTGTAAATTCTCACAAGCCAGTTTTGTGATGTGTAAGCTTCTTCCAAATGTTCTAGCACAACATTTTTTCCGACCAATTACATATCCACGGGTTCGGTCGAAACCTGCTGGTTGTCGATAACTCATCTGAAAAGCCATCTCATTTGAAAATTAGAAAAAAAAATCGACACTTTAATTTCAAAATAATCAACACTTTTTTCAAAATAATTAACACTGAGAAATCAAAACATCACTCAGTTACTGACCACATAATGATTAGACTTATCGATGGTTCGAAATGTTTGGCTGTAACTAAAGAGCATGGCTGTCTCTTGCCAATCTTGCTAAAGGATTCAAGAATGTATCCATGTTTCACTTAATATTGCTAACCACTACCGAAATAAAATACTTTGGTTTAATTTCTGGGAACTCTCAGTATACTTACCTCGACATCTCCGAAACGATAGTAACTTATTTTGTACATTACAGAATTGAGCATTGTTTCAGAAGCTTTTGCTCCAACGCTGTAATCACCCGCCTCAGTGAAATAATTTGCTTCATGTATCTCTTTTGGATGTTCACCTTCAGCTATTCGTACCATCCACAGGAATTTATTGATATCATCACCTAAAAGAATTCAATCTCGAACTTTGTGTTATAATATAATTTTTCAACATTTTCTAGTGAATCTTTTTCCAAATAGCACAGATAAACAAATTTGAAGCCCGAAATTTTTACAAAAGAACTATAAAAAGCAATATTTTCCTAAAAATCTTTTCTTTCCCAACTCACATCCCATAAAAACAGGGATTAGAATGAATGAGGAGTCCAGATTTACAAGTAAAACATTTCCGATATCAAATTCAATGAAATGAGTAACCAACCCGAATAACCAATAACGCCACCAAAGATAACCAAAACATAGTCGACATCCAGTGCTTGCATAATTTCATACGCTGCTGACTCATTCGATGCCATTGCTTTTCCAACCTAAAAATGATCATTCTAATTCTCAATGAATTCTATGGAAAAGAAATCTAAAAAATATTAGCTGCTGAGTGGATAGTGCGAGGTAGCATTTAAAATGCATTGTTCATAAGGAGAAAAACATTATCTGACCAAAGAGTACAGGAAATTGCTATTAACTATCCAGCAAAACTTCAATTGACTTGAATGGGATTCAACTTTTCATCTTTCCGTAGAGTTTTATTCATTGACACGGATACTAAAAATAGAAAAAAGTAATAGTCAATTACTAAAGCTATATGTGAGTTATTCCATGTATTATTGTCCACCAACGTGGTACGATTTGCCATACCAGCTATTTGGTAACCATAATCCCACCAACTCATCACACGAGCATTTTCTTCCGTATTTTTTCGCAACCAGTAATAGGCTTCACGGAAATCATCCATTATTTCGCGACCCCTACAATATACAAAAAATTGCTTTTTTTTTCTTGCAATATTTCAGTTGCAAAATTATTTGAAAATAGTTCGAGATCGAAAAAAGAAACAAAGTAATGCTTATATTGTTGTTTTATCTTTAAAGTAGATCCTTTGATCACTGTCACATAATCAGATCACCCATCATTAAATATTTTACTGACAGTCACGTTTCATAAGCCGATAAGCCTACCCCTTAGAATTATGTGACTGTAAGACAACAGATGGATGAGAATATGCATCGCTCGTAACGTATGTACAATGCACGACGAACATTAACAGCATCAGGACGAGCACCACTGAAACGATAGATCGCGCATTCATTCCGATTGACAATTCACTGCTTTCCGGTGCTGCTTGATTCGTCCATGAACCACCTTTCCGGCCTTTTCCAACCTTATCGTATAAATGTTTGTTTTCTTCTTCATTGTTAACACTGAAACAGTCTCCTACCTTATTATTCATTATTTACTACTTGTACATACATCAGCGGAGTGGACTAGCATTTAAGAAGAGACAATGTAGTTTATAATGCTATGCCTCACCTCACATTTCAACACACTCTGGTATACATTCAGTTGTTGCGTACTCACGGCAAAGGTAGCGTATTCTAGACAGGGACAAAACAGATGAAATGAAACGCATAAATACATAGGATACTACTTTAAAAAAAAGAACTGTATAAGCAGAAAATGTGTAGTTCTTTATTCATCGTAAGTGTTCTTTTACGAACTTTTATAAGCTTCTTTTCTAGAGCGTTATATTCAAAATGATATTGTCGTAATACATTCAACAAATGAAATTAGCAAACATAATAAAACAATGGTAAATCAACGAAAACGAACCTTTTTGATTGTTCACCCTCATCGATCAAATATCTTTCATATGTGTAAGAAAAAGCTATTCCAGAAAGTATGCAGACAACTGGAGTAAGCGTAAGCATTAAACGAACCATTACGCCAGCAAAATAAACAGCTGTTACTGCATAAAGTATTACTGAAAAATATACATATGTGTATCCTTACGATTATTTGTTAAAAATAAAAAAAAAGGGTAAATGTGCCTTATCATAACTCTTTACATTAGTTATCATTTGGAACATGGAAATCCAACACATGGAATAATCTTTCATTATAGGAAGCTATATTCAGTAGCAATCGAGACATCAACAAATGTCGCAATAACTTACCGAAAACTCGTTCATCATTAACATTTTTAACACAGTACCACAAACCGACCGGAAAAACAGCAGCTGTGATGTGTAAATCAAAGAAGAATGAAACCCAAGTAGTGGGCTGATGTTCCGAAACAGATGCAATAATCGGTATATGAATTTTTGCATAACCGGTATCCCAAAGTGAATAGAAACGTCCCGACCATGGTGCTATGTAGCCTACAAATATATAAATATATTTTATTTTAGTAAATGAGTATTTTCAGAATCTATGAAGAGAGCATCTTGAAAATGTGAACCAAGTATTTCAAAATACAAATAAATTGAACCAAGAATTGTGAGAAATCTAAGACTCGAAGTCATACCAGCATATGTTAGGAGAATAATCGTAGAAATTCCTAATACAAATACCAGTGAAATTCCACCGAAAAATAAAGTCATAAATTCCTTTCTTGAAACTCGATGTTGCATATATTTTAAAGCGGCAATAACCTATGAAAAATAAAACAGTCCCTATTGTCTTTAAATATCACCTGAAAAAATCCAAAAATTTCAATTCTGAATAATAGCCTGAATGTAAGAGAAATCTGTTAACCTGCAGCATACCGAAGACACCAGCAGCAGCCATATGTTCGGAAGTTTTCACAGGCTGGAAGCCAACAAATGGTACTTGCATCGCCATTATTTGCCCCAGAACATAAAAAGTCGTATATGCTGGAAATAGGAATCTGCAGAATCAATTAAAATCCTTCCGAAACATAGAAAGTTCCTAGCAGAAAAGAAGTACTGAAATCTAAGAAGACAATATTACAGAAGACACGAACTGCTGAAATTATCATATATTTCCATATTTCATCGCAGCATAAAGCTAGCCTTAGGACACCGGTTATGTTGATAGATGTACCGCCTCCGTCAAACTCCCTATTTGACACCGTCTTCGGTGCGACTACCGAATGGCTTAATTGAAATCAAAAATTTCAAAACACATGTAATGCTTCAATTCTCGTCTTATCGAATAAGTAAAGAATCATTTTTATATTATCAGAACAAAACGAAAAGCTATGTAATGAAAAGTGGATCATGCAGAAGACATAGACCACATTTTAAAGGAGTTGTAAAGAAGACTGAAATTCTTTGAACTTGGCGAAGTCAATTTAAAAAATAAATTAAGAAGAATTTAGTGAAAATCTTACCAATGTAAAGCTTAGAACAATATCGACCAATTAATATGAGCGTAAGAACATGCAGTGGAATCAAATTTATGATGAACACATAACCCCCCCAAGCAGAGACCATATAAAAATATGACAACGCAGTTAATGTTGCCCAAAATACGGAACCTGTTTTCACTGAACGAACCCATAAGAAATAAGTGAACTGAAATAAAAAAAAAAAAAACAATGATGATCGTCATGCAAATTATCCATCTGATTTACCAAAAATTCCAATACTTGAAAATGTACAGAAATTTGTAATAAGAAGAAAGATGAAGACCTGAAGCGAAATCAAAATTTTGACAAAGAGTGAGAATTTTCAAAAATTCAATTGGAATTTCGGAATAGAAATGGAAATTAGTAGCTATACACCTGCAATGCAAAAATTGCAATTCCTTCATTATCGTAAGAGCCGGCGACCGAACGACTAGTATAACCGGGTGAAATAGCGATAAAGCATGCTGCAAACAGACCAGCACCTGGCGTCCAAAGTTCCTTCGTTAGAAAATATGTAGCTATTGCTGTGAGACCGCTGAAAATAATTCGAATGAATCACCGTAATAGGTAAAGCTATTTAATATCTTGTTTCCACGACATTCACTCATTCTCTAAAGGTTGAAAAAGCAAAAATTCCATTTAAAAAATCTTAGGGAAAGAATGACGTAAAAGTGATGTAAAGAAACAGAGTCAGTTTGCAATGCCAAAATCATTTCTGGCATATATTAAAAATAAAAGGTATGAATTTTTAGTAAAAGATCACTAGAAAATGAATCCAATTTAATATCAAAAGTGATTCGCCGAAAAGAAAAAATAAACCATACCTAAACGTCGGAGCAAGGAAAACACAAACATCTCTGATATGTACAGAAATATTTAGAGCTGCTAAAATGTAATGTATTGTTCCTGAAGTTACCATCAGTCCGGGATAAACCTGTGTTAATAACATCATTATTTTTGCAAAAGTAAAAAAGTGAGGAAAAAATTTATTTGGGAAAACAGCAGAATATTATTTCCAAACAAGATAATTTTTGTTGAAGTAACGATAGATTATGCCAGCTGGAAAGAAAAGAAATTAGAAAGTAGAATGACTATTTACTATAATGACATAAATTACACCAAAACTCATGTATTTAATTTGCGTATTTGATATGTACCTTTTACGTATTGATATACCCTTCTACACACATCTACTTCCTCACACTAACTAGTGAATTATTGACTTGGAAAGTACTTCCGCTAATTTCTATCAAGTGGTAACTATGTGGATAACAATAAGCTTAGTAAAATACTACGTAAACAGATGAGCCATGAACATCGAAGGGTAAAAACGTTAACTGATAAACCGATGAAGTTACAACTACATCAAATATTCTGGCAGTTATTAATTATTGCAAAACATTCCTTATTCGTTAAAACAAAGCCACAACTTACTGTGCCCCCAACAATTCGTCCAAGTGGATACCATGCCCGTTCATCGAACCAGTTTAAGAAATTATAAAAGCCATGTTCAACCATGTAATGCGTTGACCGATAGTTGAACCTGATATTCAGCCAAAATTGCATAACTAAATTGAAAGAAATCTCACATCTTTTACATCCCTCCACGAATTTCCGACGGTCCAAAAACCGCAAAATGCTATGTATATATGTATAGTCTTATCAAATCATCGTTTAAATTGTAACATGTGGTAATGTTTTTTTAATTTGCACCAACTCAAGAAAATATCTCAAGTAACCACAATCTAGCTTTTTTGGAGTCACGACCCGAATAAAAGGTTGATTTCCGAAGTTTAAATCAACAAATACATATTATTCAGTATATAAAATAAAAGGAACAAAAAAAAGACGACAAAAGATGGATAAATAAGAACGAACCATGGGTCGAATTCATGAATGATAGATTCAAATCGAATAACAGCAAATAATCTTGAAGCAAAGCCAACAAGCCATGCTAATACAAGGATGACAAACGTCAATAAGCTAGTAATGCCCAGTGAATTTGACGCCAACATTTTGCTACTTCCGTTCGAACCGGTTGAAGTCATCACTGAATCAGTCATGTGTCTAAAATCACAACATGAAAATGCCTCGACATCAAAAATTCCGGAAAAATCCAATCTTAACAATGTAATCTGTCACGTTGAACCTATTTCTAAAAAAAAACCCCCGCCCTACTCACAAGTACCTCATGACATCCGACTCATAACAACCTGACAGTCCGCATACGTTACGAAAAATATGGCCGGCATTGACAGTGATTTTTGCGTTACGAAAAATGTTAATCTCAGCTTCGTTTGTGTCTATTTGCTAAGCTATGATAAATTCGCACCGTCGGCAACCGGATCCGCCTGCATGCATATGTTTCGTAATCGGATCCGCTTGTACACATGTGCTTCTCAACCGAGTCCGTTTGCATACATATGCTACGGAAAATTCACATCCCATTAAGCAATCTTATTGCGTGTGTTATACAAATATATCAACTATTTAGCAAAGGATCCGTTTTAGTACTGATCCGTTTGTTTTCCTGTTTTGTAGACCGTTTTCGTTTCGATTTTTGCCTTTGTTTTCAACAATAAACTGCTAACGTTAAACCTTAATTACTGCTATATACTTTGTATTACAGTCGGAAGAGAAAAAGAGGGACCGAAAATTGATCAAAATTTACGATAATTTTATTTATAACCAAAAAGAATCCTCAAATTTATGTTTTCCGTTCTTGTCATTGGAAAGAGAAATTCTTTGATAAGAATTTAACCCCAATTTGAACTAATGCTAAATCAATTGGTTTGTTAAATGAGAAAAAAGAAATTAATAATGAATGATGGTAGGAAATGGTGAATACTAATCAATATGGGAGATAATTGAAATGAATTAGATAATGATATAGGTTAGATTAGGTTAGCTTAGATGAGGTTTAAATGATATAATGAAATATGTTCACTGATTGACAAAATCGAATTTAATTCTAATCTTCCTTTTATTCATTCCTTTTTTTGAAAGAAAAAACAAATTTTGCCTGCAACATTACAGTTTCAACTAATTATTTATTGCTTTAAAAAAATTGTCATTAAGGTTCGCATTTTGTGTTTACACTTACTGTGTTTTATGCCATTTTGAACGATTGTTTAATTGGCAAAATAGCTTAATCTCCAGGGAATCATTCTTGACCATATTGACAATTTTTCTCCCTTTTTATCTATTCTTTAAAAGAAAAAAAAAGAAAAATAAACGATGGACCAATCTACGATTGTGTTGGCAAAATCCGTCAACCCTTGTCGCTGATATCGCGAGTAGAAACAAGGGAACAATAATCCCCCTTTTTTTTGAAAGCCAGACATCTTTGTTTTATATGCTCATATCGTCTTACGTTTGCACTAACAAAGAACCTAATACCAATGGGTGCTCCATAACGAAGCTAATTCTTGTAATCATAAAACAGTACAAGGATCCTCCCAGTCGAAGAAGCGGAGGGTCCTGAGCACTAATCCGTTTTTACAAATGTGTTTCATTGAGGTCGGTTGGATATAAGTATGGGGCGTGATTTGTCTTTTTTGTTCTTGTGTATTCGTTATTAATTTGTTGTATCAATGTCATATTTGCAAGTTCGTTGTTATATCAATAAATTTATCGTAATAAAAGGTTTAATTACCCAAGTTTGAGGTACTATCAACTAAAGTAGCAGAAAAAATCCTCAGTTTTTGTTACGACTAAAGAAAATCGGCGACAAAATTTGGTCCAACCAACCCGATTCGAACCACCGACCTAAGGATTCGATTAAGAAAGAAGCGAGTAAGTCTTGTTCAATCAAGAAAGAAGCGAAAAATAATTCTTATTCGCATTAGCTCATAACAAAGCTTGAAAGTTCGACCGGAAAAAAATTGGAATGCAGTTAAGTTTTGAAAAAATGCAGTTATTGAATTTTGAAAAGGGAAAAAACTCAACTTTTAAATCTACAGAACGGTATTCCCAAATGAAATGATTCCCTCTAAATTATATTACGTTCAGTTGGATTATAAATCAGTATAGTTCCTAATCATTCAATAATGGTGGCGAATAATCAATTAAAATAAGCACACAATTTTCCGTTAATCTGCCAATGTTTGGTATTTGTAGTTCTTGATGGATTGATAACAGGACTTATTTATCATGAGAATATCTGTAATTTCTATAACTGCTTTATCTGTAAATAATTACAATAGGTGGTTGGGTAATTAATAACTGATAAAATGATGACTGATTTTCCCACATTCTTTGTCAACAAGAAGCCTTTCCAAATCGCCGACATCGAACTCAAGGAAGGGTATTTTTCAGCCACCAGTGAATTGCACAGATTATTCAAACATCGACAGGTAATCTTTTGAAATTCAAGTTCATATATCAACAAGGCTTGTAACCTGACGAAGTCGTCAGGAAATGATCCCGTATTTTTAATTTGGCATTTGTTTCTCATGATAATTACTTCATATCTTTAAACAAGGAATGAAACATGATCTTCAGTATTTTATGGCAAAGAGTTTTAAGGTCATATGAGTTCTGCAGAGCAATACTCCAGCAATCTCGAGAGTTTTTCAGCAAATTCAAAAAATCCCCTGCTTCCCCACAAAAAATATTCTGATGCCTTTTTTCTTTTTTCCTGAGAAAATCCTAAAGCTTATACAATTCTCCTTGCACGTTATTCGAATTTGCAAAAGATAAATCTTTATTTCTTCTGCACTGTACCCTTTATATATGCGATTTCCATGCAAATCAACGCGGAAATAGTTTGCAAAATAAAACGTGCAACACACAATGGAAAGATATTCGAAAATTATCAAAACAGTCATTATTATCTGTCAATCATTATTACCTGTCAGTCACTATCACCTGTCGGTCATGATTACCTATTATTTCAATCTACTAAGGCTGAATCATACTAAAACTGCCGAGTAAAAAAGATGGATAAAGGTAGCTTAGCAACGAAAAAAATGTAGAAAGCTGCAAATTTCCCAATAAGCTGATTATTTTACCAGTTAGGCTTTAAAAAATGATTAACAAAGTAGTTCCTCCGCTTTTAATTAAATGCGTAATTGTAGAAAGGAAAAGCAAAATTAGACCCGAAAGTCCATCATTATTACGTGTTATTCTAACTCATCGATTATATCTTTCAACGAACGAACAGCATGTTCCTTATTATTACAAGATACTCCATCTGGATTTAATAGAGCAGCCCTTGCACCCGCCTTCCTCGCACCGTTGAAATCTTTCTCTTCGTCATCACCTACATGAAGCATATCCTCCATTTGACTAATTTGAAAGTATTTCGCAGCTTTTTCGAAAATTTGCTTATTTGGTTTTTCCATACCTATTTCCCCGCTTAAAAGTAATATTTCGAAATAGGACGATAGCTTTAAACCTTTCAGAATATCCCTAAGACGTCGGTCAAAATTCGATATTACACCTAATCGAATTTTTCGACTTTGTAACTCCTTCAAATGATCATGGACCTGTAAATAAATCCGTTAAGAAAATATGTATTCCAAATTTTCGAGTTAAGTTTGACAATTTTAAAATTGACAGGGAGCTCTCGGTTTAATATCACAACTAGATAAATTTCTTGATAAATGATAAATGCTGAGTTTTTTGAGAAATGTTAGATGAATGCTGAATATGACCGTACATCGCGACTTCCTAAATGAAAGCTCGCGATGTCGGCAGTTGAACCGTTCTGTTCTAGCTTAACATTCTACTGAACCATATTAGGTAGTTCCTATTTCGAAATAATGCCATCAAAAGCACCGATATTCAGGTGATAACAAGATATCCCAGAAACACTATACCTTTCATCAGATGAGCTTTTTTCTCGTCGGTTAAATACCTAGATTCAAATATGATAAATAAAAGATTAATCGATACCTGATTGTCAACTAATCTCCACGGTTTCACGGAACCGTAATAAACAAAAAGCTTATGCGCTAGTTTATCTAGCTCAGCACTTTTCTTACCAATCTGTAAGGGAGAAAAGTAAAATTTTTGCAAAATACATTAAAAAATTCCAAAAACACACGTGGAATCTACTAAACCACATCATAACCGCAACATTTTTACTGTTTTTACTCTGAAGTCTCAATTCGGAAGGAGAACAAATGAAGCGGTAAAAAGATTTTTTTTTTATGAACACACAAAATAACAAGATTGACTAATATGACTAAGGTTCATTAATGTTTAGCATTCAATCGACAGGCATAACAGGCTTCGAATAACCCTCCAAAATAATATCTCATGAAAATTATAGCAATTTTAGCTGCTCCAACTGACGGTACGAACCTATGGTTACTAAATAATAAATTTATTAAAAAAAAGTAACATAATGAAAGGAAACTTTAGCTAACATCTGCGAAGCAGTTTTTCACGAGCTCAATCCACCATGCCATTTCACCATCTTTCCCAAATCCATAACACAATTTTTGTTTCGACAAATTTTTGAAATTCCGTCGAAATGCTTTATTTAATTCATCGGCATTGCATTGAATATTGACATGCTTGGCAAAATCAGCATATGTATGTCCTGGCGATTGCTCTAAACTGCAATATGATTTGAATTTAACTGTTTGTTTTGCTAAGATGATGAAGAAGAAGCTGTGGCTTGTGATCCGAAAAGCTTAATTCACAATAAAAAAGCTTTTCAAAGCTTTTAAAGCTTTTCAGCTTAATTCACAATCCTTTATAATAGCTAAACAATGCAAATATAGACAATCATAATGTTGGTCATTATTAAAATTCGACGATGAAATAATTCTTCCTTCGAAATGTTATGTAAATAAGAACTCTTTATCTAACGCAGCTGTCAAGTAAATAAATGAATAAATGAGTGAGCAAATATATGAACAAATAAACAAATAAACAAACAAATGAGTAAATAAGTTAAGAGACAGATGGACGAATTAATTAGTTAAATAAATAGGCATAAATGTATATATATAATGAAATCAAATAAACACAAACAGACAAACAAATAAATACATGATTAATTAATTGATTTGTTTACTTGTTCATTGCATCTAATTATTTATTTAGTGTACGTGTAATACGCTTATCAGATTAAACGATAATACCAACATATAAGAATAGGTTATCCATATTTCATACCGAATTAGCGTATTTAGCGCATCCAGCGTTATGACACGGATACCCTGGAACATTCTACCACTTGATGAAGTGAATCGCTGGTTAGCATTTGATGAAAAGCCTTCCGTAAAACGTGAGCTAACCTTTAGCATCTTCTACGTATCACTCATGTACTGGAAAAAAATTTCTCATTGATATATTATTTAAATCTTTCTATAGGTCATTTACCCATACTTGTCAATTCAGATGTCTTTCCTGACAAACGAATGATGAAAGAATGATAAAAATGATAAAAGGAATGACTTTAATGGATGATAAAGGGCTAAAAAACTAATTTCCAAATTTTATCCCACAGCCAGGAATCAGATCCGGTTCCGTCTCACTAAATATGAGTTGCATCTTTTTCAGGAAACTTTAATATATTTCCGGTTTTCACTATTACTAATTATCTCTGACACTTTCAACAAACGAATGCCAAGGAGTTTCACGTCGATATTTCCAACTGGAAGCTTTCTGTTTTCCGCTCATTATTTGACGAAGTAAGCTGTAGTTTGGAGAGAGATAAAAGATTGATAAAGACATGAAAGAGTAATGTTTAGTGATTGGAAGAGAAAGAGAGCAGCAGGCAAATGATAGAAAAAGTAAGTAATTTGTTAGACAACATAGGACGAGGAATCGCGAAAATTTGGAAACAATTATAATCCATAAATAGAAGTAAATGAAAAGCAAAAGGGTGCGATAAATTTGGAGAGTACTGTGACTAAAAAGATATCGAAGTACTACGTTGCCAGAAAGCGAATATGCACAAAAAGAGTATTGCGACGACAGTAAAGAATGAGAGCATAGTGAAACGGAGAAGAGAATATGAAATGGAATTCAAGGACAATAGTTCGAGTTGCGATAATCTTAATGCTTGTCAGGAAATGTATGTATGGGAATGTTCGGTGATTTTTTCCATTTGTTTTGATGTTCTGATTTCCGGAGTTGATCCTGAAATTATTCCGGTTATTTTTGTTGTCGACTGTTTTCATGATTAATTTATAATGTATTTTCATTAGCCCTATTGATGATTACTTGGTTTTCCTTTATTTTCTGTAATGTTTACTTTCTTTAACTGATATGCTTTTCTGGTGAAATATGATACAGAATTGATCTTTTACTGGTATTAATAACTAGTCTCATCGCTATTTAAATCACATGTAATTATTGCTTGTGATGAATTTATTAAATATTCCTATTTCATATAATTATCGTTTGTCATAAGTAACATTCTTGTTCGTACTTGCAATTCACTTGATTATAATTTATTTCAGTCGGAAAATGTCCAGTCAAGAATCGGTTGAAGGGTCATCATCAATAGTTGTATTTAGGAGCCGTAAAGGTGCAGGAGGAAGTACAACATCAAGAAGGAAACGTATTTCCGGAGCGTCAGATTCATCAAATGACGCTGAAGATAAGAATGAGGTGGTGAAATATGTCGATGGACGAAAGAGAAGGAAAAATCCGATGATACAGTCGGTTTGTTTTCGAATAAATGATGAGTACCTCCTGTCAGTTTCAGTCACTTTTTCCCTAAACCATTTTCGTTTTTTTTTTTTATTATTCTTTTTCCCGTCATTGCTTTGAGGAAACTTTTCATTTAAAACATCGCAAAGTTGTTTTTTTCTTTTTTTTTCAACAATTGGTTTACTTTTATGAAGCACTCCAAAAGGTTTCTTTTAATTTTCCCTTGTAAAAAATCGGGAAAAAGTAAAGGAAAGTGTCAAAAAAATTGTAGTTTTTTAGACAATCAGCAAGAAGGTCCAGAAAGCATCGGAATCCACGTCAGACAGCACATCATCATCTTCGGGTGAAGACGAATTAATTCAGGATGATCCGTTGCGTGTCACCTTTGCGTCGAGTGGAACAGAACGTGCTGGACCATCAGATATGGGTGCAACGGCAATCAGTGAGATTGATACTGATGTGAAGAGCGATGCTCAGGCTCAATTTGAACGAGTACAGCAAATTTTGAAAGAGGAACGGGATGATAAGGTACATCGAAAATTTGATTTCGTCATTTCATTTCAAAGATTTTAAAATCCGAATATTCTTTTGATAGTTTATTATAGTCTATCTCAATGCTCGCAAATTTGGTAAATTAGTTCGAAACTCTGCTTATAGATGCTTAACAGAGCCGCATAATGGTATAGAGTTATGTCCTGGTGTTATTTTTACGAATTTAACAAGTAGTCCAAAAACTGGACCTATATTTGAATACAATTTATGCGGCAGTCTGTCATAAGCAGCATTAATTTAACGGTTTTCGGATTTATATTTTAGGTATATCGCGGTGCGGCGCTTTATGGAGCAAAGGAGAAAAAAGATACGGTTTGGGGAAATGCTTCATCAGGACTTAATCGATTTGGGCCTATCAGAGCACCGAATTTTTTGAGACAGTCAGTAAGATGGGATTTTGCACCAGACATTTGCAAGGATTATAAGGAAACTGGATTTTGCACATTCGGAGGTTAGTTCTAGCTTATTTTCTTAGATATTACCATTAAGATTATTGCTGTCACAATGTCAGATTAAACTTATCTCTTCTTCCATCCTCCATTTTTGATGATACAACTTTTTATTCAAATTCAAAACAAATTTTAAGGCATGATGTTAAAAGGTCGATTGAAATACCCGTTTGGTCAACTTTACTTTACAATTACTTAACTCAATTATGAAACTTTTGTATTAGGATTACAAATCTAGAAATTTTCTTCACAGTTACCAAAATGGTGCAACGCTTAGTTTTCTAAATTTTTTAGTAATTGAAATTTCGATGTTATTATGGATGAAAGTTTTTTCGGTGTTTATAGCCATTCATAGTCACTATTCCATTATTTTTTATTTTTTTCTTTGTTAGTTTTTCTTGAAGCAATTTACTGTCAGTTGAAAATAGCATCCTTTGAAAGTGTTCTATTTTATAGATTCTTGTAAATTTCTGCACGACCGTACTGATTACAAACATGGCTGGGAAATTGAACGTGATTATACTGCCGGTAGGATGAAAGAGGATGACGAAGACAAGTATCGGATAAGTAGTGAGGATGAGAAGGAAGAAGAGAGTGAACTACCATTCAAGTGTTTCATCTGTCGACAGTCATTTGTCAATCCAGTCGTTACGAAGTAAGTATTGAATCGAATCGATCATCAGGTCTAAACGTGATTTGCTTTTTTTTTTTTAAATTTTGTCTTAAAAATGTTACAAATATACACAGGAATCCTTTGTTTTCATCAACTTTTTTAAAGATGCAAGCATTATTTTTGTGAAAAATGTGCATTGGGACACTTCCAAAAGACGTCGAAATGTTACATATGCGAGCAGAATACGATGGGAATTTTCAAGGTTGCCAAAGGTAACAATGCTTTAAAAGCAAATTTAAAACGGTTTAATTGAAGACAGATTTTTGACATTAAATTTTTCATTTATAGAGTTTTTCAAGCCAAGAAGTTTAAAGCATTTGTGCTCAAATTACTTCTTCGTGTCGTTTAGATTTGATTGTTAAACTGAAAGAAGATGAGGAGAATCAAAAAGATGATTCAAAAAATAATGACGAGGGCGAAGAAAATGAAGCAAAAGGTGGTGGAACGGATTTAAATACCGAGTGAATTAATTACAAACTTTCATACGATACTTGATATTTTTTTAATATTCAGAATATCTGTTTTCATCAACTTTATCGTTAAATTTTTTTTTGGGCAGTCATATGTTTCATTTGAAAAATTGATTTGCTGACTGATTTCCTTAATCATTTGAAAGAAAAGGTTTGTTATGTTTGTTATTTTGGCTATTTTTCTCGAATTTTTCAGTGTATATGTGCGTGTTTTTTTATTTGTTGTATGAAAAAAGATTTTATCAAAATTCGTTTTTGTACTTTGTTACTTTACAAATCCTTATTTATTTCTGCATATGATATCATTTTTTTTTTTAGTGATAAATATCATTAAAATGTATCGTGTGTTGTTTATGATTTGTTTTGTCTTTTATTTTTACAGTTTTTAGGCTTTTAATTCTCTCATTAAAGTTAAAATGATTTGGAATTTTTCGAAATATCACCACTTTTGTCTTACGCATTATGAAAATTACATATACATGCAAATGTGTATATCAAGAGAGGGAAGGGGAAAAGAGCAAAAAATTGGAATAGACGAAAATTTTTCAATAATTCGTTTTAAAATTTTATGGTTGGTTGTAAATCATTGGCTGCTGATCATATAAATGTCGTTGTTCATCATATGCTAACAGTTTGCTCGAATGGCATAACCCTAACTTTTTATTGTCGACTGTTTCGCGGTGAAAAGTAATACTATCATTTTTGTTAAACAAATAATAATATCTAGCAGTTTATTAAACCAGCAAATTGTTTGCCTTTCATTTTCTTTTCTCCCCTGCATTATGATTTAATAAAATGTAACCTATACATTACAATTATTATCTAATTTTGTTAATCAGTTAGAACTAGGATTAAATGACAACTTATTGAAACTATATTTATCTAAGAAAGTTATCCAAACCATTTCATAAATGCCTCACATAATCAGCCGATATTTACATCATCAAGAAGTGTCAGCTGTTCGAGAATATATGTTTATCGATCATTAATGAAACAGCAACGGATGTGTTAAACTGGTCGCTTTAATCCTTTAATTTTTATCTCATATTATTCATTGCAGTTTGTTTACAATTCTCGTTGTTAGCATTCATATATCATATGCAAATGATAACTTATTATTTCTTCAAGATTATTGAAAATCATCATTAATACAATAATTCAATACAATAATTCAATACAATAATTCAATGACTAATAATACAATAATTCAATGACTTAATTACTCGTATTTTAAGGAAATTTAAATTACCCGTCTCCTGACTCATCTCCTTGACTCCTCCTAATTTTATTTAATCCTTTAAAAAGGATTCTTTTTGGCATAATTAAGGTAATACGATTAAAATTTTTTCCACTGTTCTCAGTTAAATATTAATATGCATCCCAACTTGCCAACTTTTTTGATTCCATTTAATTTTCATGTTTAAATTGAAATTTTATCATTTATATTTATGACCTTTGAAATATGCGATATTCAAAATTATCGGAATGTTTTGCATAATTTATCTCGCAATGAACACTAAATGCATTATCAGTTTAGTAATGCATTTCAAAAGTGAAAGTGAAAATTTTTGAAATGATTGAATGGAAATGGAAAAAGAAATGAACATTTCTTTCTGATTGTTACAACTATTAATGGTAAGTAATAGAATCATAACTATCCTAATTAAAGATATCAATTATGATGAAAGTGGTGGAATTTTGTTACTTTTGAATTGCATTTCATCATCGGATCCGGAACGATTAATCGCTTGATTATGATAATTCAAATTTAGCTTAAGAATGTTTCATACCTCATGTCCTGCTACTTTTTATCAATATATATATATATATATATGTATATGTGCATTATATTTGAATCGTGTAAGAAAGCTTTTTAAATTAAGTGTAACTTCAGTTTATTAATAATTGGAATTTAAAATCAATAGTAATTTGAGTAAACACCGTTCATAAGATATTATTCACTTTGATCAAATAATTTGTCAGTTTCCCGTTAATTGTCGTCAATTAGTCATCGTTAATTAATTTTTTAAACTTTCATGCCATCATAACGACATCAATCAAAATGAATGCAATTATCATTCGTAATGAATCATCAAAAAAATCTATGCATATGATTCATTCTATTGCTTTTTTTTCATCTATAATGAACTTTCTCTTTTTTGTTTGTAATTAATGTTCCAATAAAGCTACATAAGTCAGTAATAAAGTTAACTTGACTTGTTGTACTTTTGATGAAAGTATCTACAATGAACAATCTGATAACTTGGTGAGACCGGGAATGCTAATGCTTGATAAGTTGGTGAGACCGGGAATGCTAATGCTTGACTATATCCGATTTACGGTTATGCTATTGCCAAAAATAAACTTTGCTAAGTAATTACATATCATTTCGCACTTTACCGATTTATTATAAAATATATGCATGGAGGCGGAAATTTGAAATTTAATTTTAATGGTAATTGTGAATTGTTTTTGATCGTCAATTATTTTTATTTTCGAATAGAAAAAGAATTGGCAGCAAAATGAAAGCATAACTGCGTATTAAATCTAAGAGCAAAATTTACGTACTGAATTGATTTGCAAATCAATAATTTAAAGTTATATTGAAAATGAGACAATCATTTGTGTTTAAGCTTTGATAACAATTAATGTTATATGCTATTTGTTCACACTAAATGATTATTATCAGTAAATGATATGTGCTCAATGAAATTCACCTTATCACCAACGATTTATCATTTAGTTCGATACAATGAAGCTGTGCAGTCATCTGTCATTGCTATCATTACTACTGTTAACACTAATAATTTCAATAATTCCTATTTGTCAAAGTTGTCTTCTATGTTATTTTCGTCTTCCAACAAGGCCTAAATCAATCGATTATTTATGGCCAACAGTTTTGGATGACATTAATTTCCCGGAAACAGCAGCTGAAATGTGTGAGGTCACTCAGCGTTTGCCATTTACAACTAATTGTCGTAACGGTTTAGCTAAAATTTTCTGCTCATTATCTAATTTCTTGGATTATAATTGGCAAGAATGTAATTTGGAAAGTGTTGGATACGAAGAATGTATGGACTGTGCACGGAATAAGACGAATATTATACGTCAAACTTCATGGGTTATTACTTGTAAGTTTTTAATGATTTCATTTTTAATATTTATTATTTTAACTTTGAAAAAATGACATTTTGCTCGTTTCTCATTTGTTTGTTCCAAAAAATTAAATTGTTTCAAAGCTTAATTTGAATTTTTCAACGAATATATTTGGATTTTTAGAAAATATTTTAATTTGCTAAAATTTCACAAGAAAAGGTTTCAATTCTTGTTTGGAAGTTATTCATATAACAAATATTTCTATTGCCTCGCTTATCAACAAGCTAACAATTTTTTCTCCCACATTGGATATTACTCTTTTTGTCCTTTCTTGGAATATTGTAAAATCTGAAAATGGATTACACCTTAGGATGAATTGATTTAACCATAAGAATGATAGCAAGATGATAATTTCAATTAATTGATAATTAAATTAATAATCACGGTTATTGATTAATTAGTTATAACATGTATCGTACAACTGATAACTTCTAAAAAAACGTTCACATATATTTTGTTGATTTACTTTTCATTTAAAAAAAAAGATGTGAAAAAAAGTGTTTATTGAATTATACGTTGTTTAAATTGTTCATCAAAAAAAAAAAGGCTAATGATGAGAAATTTAGAAATATTTGATAATTAAATTTATAACAAATCATTAAATGGAAATGGTTTTTGTATAAAAAATTTTTGATCTTCACACAAATTCAAATGCTTTTTAAATTACAGGGTTGGATTCACTTGGTAAGATGCCGCCAGCTGTAAGTGAAGGAAATTATTATTGGTTGGGTGATTACGAACAGTGTTCAGTCTTACGACAGTTTGTTTACTTCTTTTTTTTTCAAGCTTTTCACATTTATAACTTTTTTTTTTAAATAAAGCGAAACAAAAGTTGCATATTCTATTTGATATTATCAATTAATTGATAAGTTTTCAAATTGATAATATTAATTAACAATTTCCAGTTCGCTAGGAAAGGATGAATGAAAAAGCAATTTAGTGATTGGATGCATTCTGATAAATGCATTTCAATGCTATAGAAATATTTCAGGCCTAAGCTTATTAAAGTGTATTTTTTGCTGAGTTTAAATTAACTAATTAGTATTAGAATCTTTTAGATTATGTTACTATTAAGTACTTTTTTTTGTTTGTTTTTTGTTTCTAATTAACTCAATATCGTTTTCTTCGTTGTTCCATACTTAGAACAAATGCATTTGATGGTCGTTACTGTCGAATTCTTTTGGAAATTCCGGATGCCGAAACGTATCGATACTGTCCGCAATCGAATACTTTGAATATTCATCTAGGCTTATGCGCTCCATCGATGTGTACACCACAAGAAATTACCCAATTAGCTCAAAGTAAATTGAAGAAGTTTGATTAGAATTCGAAAACTTCCATCAATTAGTACTAATTAATTTGTCATCTGAACTATTCATATTTGCACACAGTAGCAAAGATTTAGCATCTTTTTTTCTCGAACCTTCTTTTAGAATCAAATTTTGTCATTAAAATATATTATCAGTAAAAATATTTGTTAAAATAGATTTTACTGAGAAAATTTTTTCTTCTCGCATAATCAATAAAAATTTAGTGGTGACACCATATGCGACAAGTGCAGAATGTGAAACACCTCTTGACTGGCCACTTTCATCACGAGTTTTTCTGTAATTTTGTTTCATTTTTTAAGTTTGAACTTTTACACCTTAAGAATCTTGACCTTTCTGTATACAAATAAAGTTTTGCCAAGTTTATTATTTAACTTGAAAAAACTTATCCGTTTTCAAATCTCTTCTGATTTCATCATAATATTTGCATATAAATCCAGCGATGAAATTTGACCTATATCCTTCCTACCATTCTCTAAACTTTAAGAAAATTGATTTTTTTTTCCCTCTTTTTAGTTTGTAAAATTGGTAAAACATTATTAACAAAATATTTTACAGCGGTGAAAATTCATTCTTTTAATTTTTTTAATTTTAATTCGATAGTCTCTAAAAAATTAATTTCTTAATTTCCAACCATTCCTTTTATTTTACATTTCATTTTCTTAATGCATTTTATTGCATAATACTAAATTTTATAGTAAGAAAAATGCTGCCATTTATCTTCTTAATTTATTTTTCTTTTCTTTTTTTGAAAAAGGAAGGAAGAAAATGGTTAAAAAAGTTCATTAAATTAAGCATTCACAATGTTAACATTAAGACGAACAAATTATAATTATAAATTTTCAACTTTCATACATTTGAAAAAAATATTTTCTATTCCTTATTATAGAAATTAGAAAAATTTGCATAGGTATGGGAGCAAATAAATTATTGTAAATTCTTTTTATCAATAAAAAAGCAAAAATAAAGAGGAAGGAAAACGATTAATAATTCGTATCATTTATCACATTGTTAATCAAATTATCAAAATGATACCATTATGATATGATTGATTATTTTTAGAATTGCATTCGTTTTTTGGTTGTGCTTGTTATTCACTGGCACTCTTATTGATGTATACAATTTGAATTTTTTAACAAATAAGCAAATTAAAGTATGAATTTTATTAATTTTTAAATTTCAACTTTATTTATATTTTTTATAAATTTTTGTAAAAACAAAAAAAGTTTGTAATTAATAGTTTTTTTTATTACTAAAAACATTTCAATATGTCATAATGTAATGTTAGAATGAAAAAATAATGAAACAAAAAAAAGTTTAATAATTAAAAATTTGAAAATTACAGGCAATTGCTCAGTGTTTATCGATTCCTCGAAATGGTAATATAGCACTAAGTACGAAACGTTCACATAATTATCATTCTATCCAAGGCTTGGAAGTTATCACTGTATCAGTTATTGTTACAGCTAATTGCTTCATTTATATTCTACCGTATATTGGTATTCTCATGTTTATTTATCTTTTTTTTTTTTTTAATTTAAATTCTCATATACTTCCGAATTCTGTTGAAAAGGAAAAAAGTACCTAATTTTATCCATTATTATTTTTTACCAAAAATTATATTTTGGCTTACTTTCATTTATAATTTTGGCTTGCCTGTCCTTTTTTTTTTTATAAATCTTGGCTTCCTTATATTCGCTCACTTTAGCCTTCTTATGTTTGTGTACTCTAGTCTACTTATATCTATGAATTTTTTGGCCTATTTGTTTTTTTTCTAAAACCAGGCTTACTTATATTTATAAATTTACGAACCATAACTTATTCATTTGTTTACTTCCATATTTTTTTGATATTCCTATATTTCAAAAAACTTTCCTCAACATTGTTTTGAATTAAATACCTTTTTTTTTAAAAAAAAATGAACCAATGATGTTATCAGAAGCGAGAATTAAATTTTTTTTTTGAAATTTAATAAACAAAAGAGCAATTTCAGAAAACGTCTTATTCTCATATGAAAGTGTCTATAGCTGGCAACTCCATCCATTAAATAATTTCACTTATCACATTGATGGCCTAATTGCTGTTGATACCTTACTTACGTCATTATTAGTACGACACATGCTTGAAACGACGAATGATATCAAAAAGCTATATTTTAATCGGCTATTACAGTTTGTACTGATTTTCCATATTTTTATGTTTCGCAAAATTTCTAAAATTATTTCTTAAATTCACTAATTAAACTAGTCAGCATTATTTTTTCCATAAATTTAATTAAAAACATTATTAACAATTTTCATACCAATTAGTAATATTTCTTTTTCTTAACAAAATTTCAAAACATATTAAAAAGTTATCACTTTTCTAGCTATTTAATGTATTTTATAAATTTATTGATTTAACGATTAACAGTCATATTTCGGAAATATATTTAGGTAAGAAAAATTTGGAATAACTAAAAATCTACCTTTAATTAGTCGACTATTCCTGTAACTCTAAAGTTTAGTCTGTTATATTCTACATACTTGACGTAAAACACTTTCTAGCGTACTTCCGGTATTTGCATTCACAATCCTGTTTATGACATTCTTATATGAACGTTTGTCATCTGGGCCAATATGGATGCATAATGATTTAATCAGACGTTGCAAGGATTCATGGTGGAAAAATATTTTGTTTATCAATAATTTTTTTTCATCCCATCAAACGGTATTATTCATTTAAAGAAAAAAATCTAATTCAAAGTTTCGAAACTTTTTCAAATTTCAATTTTAATGAATTATTTTCAACCTATAATGCAGAAATGAGCAATTAGTCATCTAATATTGTAAAGAACTTGTAAGATATCCAAAATTTATTTGTAAGTTTTGCAATTTGAATTAGCCAACAAGAATTTAATAAATTTTAATTTCTCTTAGTAGTACTTTAATCTGGCTTGAAACAATCCACAGTAATTGCAAGTGCTCTGTTAAATAAAACGATTAACATTGCTTCACTTTTGTCATTTCTTCAATTTGATGACAAATTTTGGAATGAATTAAGCAAAAGTAAAGTTAGAATTTTTTTTTTGAGGTGATTATTGATGGGATTATTAGGAAGTTGATCACTGGTAAGTTATTAAATTAATGATAGGAACAGTTAGATGATAAAGTAATAAGTGACACATAAGTTGTAATTACTAATCAGATGACAATTATAGTGCTTGGATGGAGGCTATCTATACTCGTTGACCATGCAGTTCTTCTTATTACTTTTGCCAATGCTTTACATATCCAAGCGTTACTATACGGCGATGTTAGCTGTCGCTGTATCAAGTTTTTTTGCTTCAATCATTTACACATTTTATGAAATGTCAACTATGAAAATGTCACCAACTTTATTGCTCACAGCTAATCCAATACCGTAAGCTTCAAAAGAGTTGTTTTTTTTCTCATAATGAATTGAATAATTTTTGAAGTTCCAAATTTTAGAAAAAACGATACAAATATTTTAAAAAAATGAAAAAGTGATATTATTTCAGAAATTTTGAATGAAAATTTCAAGTACTTTTGAAAGAATATTTACAATGAAAAATTATTGAGTTTTTCTGTTCGAAATTTAACAAACTTACTTTTAATTGGTGTATTTTTTAATCCTAAATATGGCTACCTTTTTTTTTTTTTTCTTAAAATTTTTAGTCCTGAAATTTATAACGCATACACCGATTTGTTATATACAAAACCATGGGCTCGTGCACCAGCATTTCTTATTGGTTTCTTATTCTCTTTCCTATTTACTGATCAACCATCGATCAGTAATGTAAGTTTTTGGCCAATTTAAATAAGTTGAAAATTTCACGAAATATTTACAGTAGTAAACATTTGAAATTAACCACTATCTGAAATTATTATTGCCACAGTAGTAAGTATAATTATTGGCAATAAATAAGCCTTATTGTTATAGCAATAAAAATATAATTTCGTTATTGTTATACAATCAGAATAAATAACCCATTTTATTATAGCAACAGATAATAAAACTTATTGTTATAGCAATACAACATGCATAGAACTTTTGATTAATTTTTTTTTTTTTTTTTGAATTAGTAGCTAAGCATAAGTCTAAGCAAGAAAAGAAATAAACAAAATAACATTTAAGGATGGCATTGGAGATAACAAAATAAAAGAAGAGGCAGTAGTAATTGTTGATTTTGCTTAAATAAAATCAAAATTTTCTAATAATAATTAAGGAAATACCAAAAACAGAAATATTTCCAATTACAAATACCAATACAAAATAACAAATTTCAAAAAATATAAATTGAAATTTCAGAGTTTACTATGGCTTGCTCCTTTCCTACTTCTTTTCTTTGGTATATTTGTCATTTTTGGTCTCTATCCATATGCTATCGGAAATTTAATCTCACAAATTTTCCTTTCTACATATTCAGCACTTCATCGACCTCTTTGGGCGTTTGTTATTTGTTCGATGGTTTACTTACGCTATCGAAATCGTAACATCGGTATTCTTTATTATTTAAAAAAGGAAAAAAAAAGTTTGCTTTATGTCGTTTTAAATTTGTTTGTTATATTTATTTGCATATTTTTAAATTTATTCGCAATTATTACACATTTTTTTGCATATTTTTACGCATTTAAGAAAAAACAAAGAACAAAAATGCTATTGAAAATTTCAGGTAAACTTTTAAAATTTCTTGAATGGCGAATATTTTCACCATTTGCAAAAAATATTTTTGTGGTATTTCTAATATCAGAACCCGTATCATTGTATCTTTTCTCATCATTACATCGGCCATTACATGCTACTGTTTGGTCATTGGTAAGTTAAACGAATTGCAATCATATATCGGTAAAGATATGGAGTGAATTGTAAATTAAAATTAATTTTTTCATTTTACAAATGCAACTAAATGAAATTACCATCATCTCTTCTTATCCTGCGAATGTAATTAGAATGAAATTAATTTGTCATGAAGGAATTTTATGAACATTCTAATTTAAAGCATACAATTTTATAGCTTAATATTGCCACTGGAACGATTATTTTATCAAATTTCGTAGCATTTTTATTGGACATATTGATTTCGATGCCAATACAAAATATCGTATTCGAATTGTTAAAGGATGAGAATTCTGATACATCAATTTATACTGGTGGTATTCACAGTTCACTGATTAGTGATATAGAAAAAGGTATCAAATGAAATTGGTCCAAAATGCTTAATGAAGCTAATTAGCATTCAAATGTTGCTAAGATTATCTACATTAATTGTTATTGTATTCTTGATATTATTGATATTATTTGCATGAAAATTTCAATGCATTATTTTCATCCTTAAAATTCTACCTAAATTTTTTTATAAGCTTTAAGCTAAGACACATATAGCTGTTTATCAACTGATAATAAAGAGCTGATTGAATAAATTATTTAAAAAATAAATTTCAATTAAAAGGGATAAAACTGTGCCATAAATTGGTTTAGCTCTAATAATCAATTTATATTTCGATGCAAAAAAAGGAAGAAAAACCTGCAAATCAATTGGAATTATAATGAAATTAACACATAATAAAAGAAAAGAGAAGAAAACCAGCCAATTATCAATTATTCAGATGCAGTATTTCGATCATTGAGTACCACTATTAATTTGTTGCATGTCATGAAATTGGGATTGGACTTATGAATGTAAAAATCAATTGAGCCTGAAAATATCAACAGCAATTTAAAGTTAAATAAATAAGAATTGCTGATTTTCTTTTTTTTTCGTTACAATTCACAATCTTAATTTGTAATTTGTATATTTATCACAAAGGATTATTTCTCTTATGCATACAGATTCACTGAAAATATCCAATTTAAAAACAAAAAATATATGGAATTACGAAGTTTAATTTTATAAACTGTATAAAATTTCTATTTTAATTAAAGCCACCTGTCTGTTTACCTGTTTATTTCACCCTTTTTGTTATTCCTCGTCGTTAAAAAGTTACTTTTGGTGATTTCAACATTGGCAATGGTTGACTGTGTGCGGCTAACCGTGTTTGATTCAAAATTAGCAAAATTGTATTCCGAAGGATATTGATGATATTTCAGGATTAATACCGAAATATATGTCACCAAAATAGTTAGGATGACAGTATACTGATAAAATTTATAAATCAAATACTCATATGTAGTGTTCAATTCCAACCCCAAACTAATCCAAAACATTTTCCAAAATTTTTGAAAAATGAATAAACCTAAAAAATATTATATTAGAAGCATTTATTGTTTTGCTATAAAATATTAGCACAAAAAGAAGGTGAAAAAGAAATGAAATGGAAAAAAACGCTTTTCAATTAGCAATTTAAATAAATTGAAATTTTTTTTTTCAAAAAGAGAAACAAAGGGAATAAGAGAAAGAGAGAAAAAGGGAGAGAGAAAGAGAAAGAGAGAGAGGGAAAAGAGTAACAGCTTGATTGTATATTCTAAAAATAACCATTAAAAATGAATCCTTCCGCTTTGCTTCAACAACAACTGACTATTTATTTGATAACTCTGTTGACAGATGAAATGATGAAAATAGTGTATGTATGGATATGGAATACATATCTGTTCAACAATAACAATAATAATAACAGTAGTACTTGTGAGAAGAAAAGGAAAACAGCTGTGTAAAGGAATTATGATCAAATAAATGATCAATTTGTTTGATATTTTATTCTAAAAAAGAGATTGACTAATAATTTTCTAATTTATCGTTTTATTTTTGAAATTGTTCAGAAATTTAATTTGTCATTATTAACATAGTAATACTTCTTTCCAAATCAGTGAAGAACTTTTTTTTTTCTTTTCAGATTCATTCAATGTCATCAGTGAAAGGTTACTTTAAGATAATCAAAGTACATCCATTTCATTTCACTCTCACAGAGTAATAATAATAACAATAAATTGTGAATGCAATGGAAAAATTAAGTGCAAATGAAGGAGCGTCAATTGATGAAACGAAACGGAACGGGATGGAATTGTAAAGAAGGGAAAGTGGACGATGTCATTTTTGGTCCTTGGAAAAAATGTCATTCCTCTCAGCGTCATCAAAATTAAAACTTGCCTTTGGCTTGGGAAAATTTCAGCATGAGAACTGTGTTCTTTACTGTTCCTTTTTCAGCCACACATATTTCCTTCCATCCATCCGTTTGTCCGACTTCTTAAATGAATAAATGAAAAGTTTATCATATCTGTCCGCATATTTCTACGACAATAAAATGCAAATTCAATTCTACAAGTTCATAAATTTACAAATTTATTCAATCGTAGTTGCCATTTCATTTATTTTCAAATTTCAAAACTCAATCAGCTAAGAGAAATGAAAAATTAGACAATCAATAATTTATTCACAATTTGGGGCAAAAGTTTTTCTGAATCCTTCTGATCAATCAGTTTACAATAAAAACGGATGCTTCCAAAATCTTCGAACAGTATTTAAGATTTTATGGGAAAACCGATCATTGGCAGTTTTCGCATTCTTTTTTATTTCCTATCAAATCTCACTTTTCAATCCACAATTTAATCGTTTACAACTAATAATTCAAATGTTTAATTCTTTATTTTATAAATTATGAAATTCAGAGGCGACATTTAGCTTATCTGTTGACTGTTTCAAAAACATTAACCATTTGTTAGGGAAGATGATATTGAATATCCGTTCCGCAAAAGCACTCAATCTTTAACTAAGTTAATTTTGTCTACAACGATAGCATTACCATTAAGTATCATAAAAAGACGATTACAATTAGAAAAGATTTCCTTTACTATAACTTGATGATAATCGAAATTTCTTGTTAAAATACATTTTGCATAGGTGTTATTAACTCTTATTACACCTTATACTCCATCATCAAATGACACATATACAAATTTGATTGGTTGAGGACAAAAAAAATCATTGAATGAAGATTGGAAACCTAAAATTATACGTTCATTTCTTCAATGAATGGGTTATCACGTAGATTTGAATTGGAAATGGTACCTTTCACATCTTTTAAAGTAATAAATATATTCTTACTCTTTCCATTTTATTCGTATGATAACAGTCCGAATTGATTTCAATTCTTTTTTTTTCGTTCTCTTTTCTTTTCAATTGTTTTAACTTTCTTTAATTACTTCCAATATTAAGTATTTAAATAACGAATAACTTTAACAGTTATAATAACATTTGAAATATTTCTAAATCATACAGTTCATTTCAATTCCTATAAGTAATTGCAACCAAAGTTTCAATAAATTGTAGCAATTTTATATGTGTACTGGAAAAATTGTTAAATATTAATAATATTAATATTAGTAACACTTGAATATTGGTAACACTTCAATTTTATTTATATTGTCTCAATTTTTAATTTTAGTTTTTGTGACAAATAGAATTATACAAAATTGTGAAAATCAATTTTATCAGATAAATTTTCTTTTCATTTTTCCTTTTTTGCTTACAAAGATTTTATTGTTAATGTTAAATGGTTTTTCAACAAGCTAATTAATTAATTAATTATTTCATTTGTTATTGTTTGTCCTTTTTGCCTAAATTTGAATTTTTTTTTAATGAAATTGAACTATAAAATATTGTAAAATAGGTTAAGAGAAGTGAGTCAGAGGATGGGAAGATGAAAGGTTATATATAAATAATATTTAAATATGCATACCCTTAGCGTCCAAAATAAAACGATCAATAAGTTATAGCTGGTGGGAAT
>NW_018108276.1:117442-130532 GCF_000183805.2 Loa loa
TGTTTTATTTATATTGTCTCAATTTTTAATTTTAGTTTTTGTGACAAATAGAATTATACAAAATTGTGAAAATCAATTTTATCAGATAAATTTTCTTTTCATTTTTCCTTTTTTGCTTACAAAGATTTTATTGTTAATGTTAAATGGTTTTTCAACAAGCTAATTAATTAATTAATTATTTCATTTGTTATTGTTTGTCCTTTTTGCCTAAATTTGAATTTTTTTTTTTTAATGAAATTGAACTATAAAATATTGTAAAATAGGTTAAGAGAAGTGAGTCAGAGGATGGGAAGATGAAAGGTTATATATAAATAATATTTAAATATGCATACCCTTAGCGTCCAAAAATAAAACGATCAATAAGTTATAGCTGGTGGGAATAATAATGGATCACTCAATTGTATTGTATATAATGGATCAGTTGACTTCATTCATTCTTTATCGTCATCGTCATCATCATAGTCACCATTATTATTATCATCATCATCGGCATCGTCATTATCATCATCATCATTGTCACCAACATCA
The DNA here is from genome assembly GCF_000183805.2 of Loa loa. NCBI lineage: Eukaryota > Metazoa > Nematoda > Chromadorea > Rhabditida > Onchocercidae > Loa > Loa loa. The sequence continues at coordinate 117,971 of NW_018108276.1, forward strand.
CCATGCTATTTCATCATCAATCATTATCGATGTTTTATTGCAAATTTTGGACTATTCCATTAACATTCTACCGGATTAAAACCATTAAAACACTCTTTTGTTGCTGACAGAATTTAGGAGCATCTGAATACCTTTGCACACATACGTTAATAACAAAACAGTTACGGTCAATGATTGTCATTACCATTATTACCATTACCGTAATCATAATCATAATCATAGTCATCATCATTATCATCATCATTATCATTATCATTATCATTATTATTATCATTTCATTAGATTGTCTTAAATAATTCTTAATACTTATTTGCATTAATTGTAGACATGAATGAATTTTTTTTCAAAATTTAGCTAGGGATAATTCTTGAGAATTGTTCATTAATTTGTCGATAATTCATCAAAACATTCCAGTTAATGTCAGAAGTTAATATGTCTTTTTGTTTTTATTTTTATTTTAGTTTCATTTATTAAAACAATCAATCAATCGTAGTTGGTAGGAATAATAATGCATTACTGATCCATGTTTTCACTTCTTATCTTCTACTTTTTATTGAAATTGATATTAAAATTGAATTAGGAAATAGATATTAATATATAAAATATACATTGATGTTAATTCAACCTTTTTAGGAAATCTTTCGAATGCGCAAAATAATGCGGGAAATCAATTAATTAACTCATCAGTCACTCTATATATTATAGTAAATATAATTGTGTATTAATAATATTGTTTACTTAATATCTAAATAATAATCTATATATTATAGTAAATATAATTGTGTATTAATAATATTGTTTACTTAATATCTAAATAATAATTAAGAAAATATTTTGGAGCAAGAATTTTCTGTTACATTTGTTATTATCAATAATAAATTTGAGGGAAAGGAATGATTCTTGCTAGGCTAAAGAAGGATTTATAAGTTGTTGTCGAAATAATTAAAATTCAAAAGCGAACAAAACTTATTCCGAGGATTAAATTCTCGTTTTCAAAATGTTGAAATCAAAGCGGAATGACACGTCTCAAAATTATTTATTTCATTTGCAACAAAACATTCTAAATAAATGGCAAAGAAAGAAAAGAAATGAAAAATGAAAAATCAGTTGAGGTGAGATTTTATTCCTTTTGGATCAAAATCAGACAAAATATTTCCTTTCTCTTAGCATACCATTTTCAAACAACGTTTAAAGCATATAAATTATTCAAAAAAAAGAAATGAAATGAATAAAAGAAAGATTAAAATTAAATCCAATTTCGTCATTGCTAAATTTTTTAATTAAATGACTGAATTTTAATTCTTCTCATACAACAGCACTAAAATATCTATTGTATGTAAATTTGATTAAAAATAACTATAATTCTGTACACAAAAATTATATAAATCAATACCAATAGCAAAAAAATTAATTTTCATATGCTACTATAATAATTAGGTGGCATATAACTGTTAGGTTGTTGCCATTGGTAGCCCGTCATTGGATCATAAACGTATGGTTTTACATCAACCTGTTCACAATATTTTTCGAAAGGAGGTAACTGGGTAGGTTGCTGATGTGATAATTGGTGCAGTGATGCTGGTGACATATGTGATAATGGACCACCGGTACCAACAGGATGTGTACCAAGATGCAGTGGTGGCCAACTACCTTCCAATATCGGTGATGTGGTACCCTGTTGTTGTTGTTGCCGCTGTTGTTGCTGCTGATGTTGTTGTTGTTGATGTTGATGTTGTTGTTGTTGTTGTTGTTGTTGTTGTTGCTGTTGTTGTTGTTGTTGTTGTTGAGCAGGTGAAGCTATTGTTCCATCAACTGAACTACTTTCCTCTTCTTCACCTTCTTCATCATCTGTTCCCTGCCGATCATTGCTAAATCCGTTCTTAGACATCTTTTTATGTTTTGAACGACGATTTTGAAACCATATTTTTACCTGAAATTAAAAGAATTTTAAAACTCAATAAATAAATTTCGTCTTGATAAGAGTAAATAGCTTTTCGATCGAAAGATCGCAAATCAAACAAAATCTCTTCCTCTCTTTTCAACTAATGTATTGAGTTAACATGATTAATTAATATCATACAAAATAGATTACGTTTTGTCATTTAAAACTAAAATTCGTTTCAATTCATTCCTTTTCATAATCATTTCCTTTTTCATAAACTAATTTAATCGAATACAAATTTATTTATTACAGTATATCTGTAAAATTGATTTAAATTAATCTGCTAGCATATCAGATTTTTACAAATTTTCTCATTTTGCATTAACTCATTAGCTTTCCATCATTAATTACAAATTCCTTTTTTGAAGGAAATTCTTAAAAGAAAGAAATAAAGAAATAACAATTAAAATTGCTTTTCTTTTAGTATCATTTATCAGAAAATTTTTGAAAAAATCTTCAAAATTCCTATTTTTTGTTCCATTCAAGAGGAAAATAAATAAAATAAATCAAGCGAAATTCAAAAAAAAAAAAGGAAAAGAAATGAATGAACATGCTAGTAACAGTATTTGTTTACTTCTTTCTTTTCCGTAATGGCATCAGACAAAAGTACTACGGTAGTTATAAAAAGTACAAAAATTAGACAGGAGAAGAAAGCGGAGAGAAAAGAACTTTTATTATTCATTTTGAAAATTTCAAAGGAAAAAAAAGCACAGTGAAATTGAAGTTAATTTAGTTCGGTAAAAAAATCAAAAAAAATTTGTTGGTTTTTTACTGTTTTTTTTTTTGCTTACCAAAAAATTCAAATTGTGCATCAAAAATTTTCCATCACAAGATAAAAGAGACGGAGAAAAAGAGAGAGAGAGGGAGAGATTAGAAGTGATAATCAGTTAAATAAGTTTGATTAATTCCTTTCTAATCATTCCATCTTCCATTAGTTTATCACTACCCATTAGTCAATTAATTAGCTATGGATCAATTAATTAATTCATCACATGAATCATTATTTATTTTTTACCGAAATGAATGGGTAAATGGGAAGAAAATACACATTCAAAAAAAGAAAAGAATGACTCATCGATCCATCTACCCGCTCAGACACCGTCACACATATACACATACACACATGCATATACATACACACATACATACATACATACATACACATACACATACACAACACACACACACATACTCAACTTCCTTTCCGGATTTATCCATCAACCTTTCACATATGCATAATACATGAAAAGCAGACGATAACTACCGTACTTCCTGTCATTATCGCGATCAGACAGAAAAATAGAAAAAAAAGTAGAATTCAGAAATGAGAATCAAAACAGTAGAAAAACAGAATAGATGAGAAAAAGAATATGGACAACCTATAGTAGCAAAGATCGATCGACCTTTGACCTCCGTATTTGAATATCAATTTATCAAAATACAGAAAATAAGAGTAATAAAATAGTGGTTTGAAATTATATTAAATAAAATAGGAATTAAAAATCCTTTTGAATGATGAAATTTGCAAACTGAGTATCAATTCCTATTATAGAATATCCCTGGTATGTCTTATAAGGTATGAAAATGTTAATAACTTAAACCTGCAATTTAAAAATGAAAAAACAAAGGATTTAATAACGGAAGCATTTCTCTTTTAGAAATTAATTAAATACAGATATACTCCATATAATTTTGCATATTCATTAAATAATTAATTTGTTAAGATTTCAAAACTTTATGCAAATTTCTAAATTTTGTTGTGATTTCTTTTTCTTCGAAATTCACCATTTTTATTTTTTTATTTTATTTTTATTTTTTTTGAAAAGAAATGTTATTAAAGGTAAGATATTTTTAAGCAACAGGTGAGACACTGATACCATATATTGCTAGATTCATCCCTTCTTTTTTTCTCCCTCCCTCTCTCTCTCTTTATTGTATCTCTTCGATCACCTTGCAATAACAGGTGCGCATAAACAGAGATTTTTTTTTTTTCAAAGATACGCCACCATAATAATGCATAATGCATCTGCCGTATAACCACTGATTACCTATTCCGTTCCGGCTTAGAAACCATAACGGAACCTTTTTTTTTAATGCTTACCCCTATCTATCCTTCCTTCCTCCCGCCGTTTTTATCCGCCCATCTCTGAAAAGATATTGGAATCCCTTTCCCACTTCATATCTCTTTGAACTCAATTCAAAATTCACTTTCAGGAATATTTTGAACATATTCCGGTGAATGTAATTTTTTGCAAAGAGCTAAAAAGGGCTGGAAAAAGTGACAAAAATGCCATATAATGCGTAACATTTAATTTTTGTATCTATAAGTTGCATACAAGAATTATCGATTGATTTTCTAAATTTTAACCAAAATTATGAAATCTTCCGAAATATTTCAAATAACAACTGATCAGCTGACTAATTAATTAATTAATCAATCAATCAATCAATATTTTGCATCTTTAAATACGATAATAATTCAAATAGTTCATTTATAAATTAAACGCAAATTACTTCATTATAGTAAAATTTCAAACATTATGCAATTTGTATATCTTTACTTGATCCGAAGATAATTTCCTAAAAGAAATTAACAAAACTTTTAGTTGAAGGGTTTTACCATTGAAATAAAGTACTTTACATTCTTTCAGTATTTTGAATTATAATCTTAAAGCAGAATCAAAAATGATGCCAAAGATATTTGAGATATCAGAGTGATCCATTTTCACATACTTATCAGTAGTGACAATCGTGACAACACTGTCGGTCATCCTTGTCTGTAAGTTTTGTTAATACGAAAATAATAATCTGTTGATAGCTTAGTAAATAGACGAAGTAAATCCACCATATTACGAAATAATTGTTAGATTTTTTAAAATTTCAAGAAGGATCAAATTCAAATTCGAAAACTAAATTCAAAAGAATATTTTCTAGAAACCTGCCTGTTATTATTATTACTATTTGAATATGCGTAATATCACCGTTATTTATAAACACATATAATAGGGTTAATCTTATAATTAGACTCTCATCGATTTGAGTAAATGTGATATCTTACTAGGATAGTATCAGGAGATGGTAAGAGCGGAAGTTCGGATGAAATATATGCCGAGAAATCCTGTCAGCTTTACTTTAGCCTCCATCAATCATATAACTGGCCAGTGGCAATTTTGATATTGCAATTTTCTTGTTAAATAACGGGAATGAGGGGAAGGAAGGGAATGTATCTAACAGGAAACTGTCCTGAATCCTAAATTCTAGAATATTCCTATTGTTCAAACAATCTCATTTAATTTCTTCTCCTTTTTTCAAACGAAAAAAAAAGAGTAGAGAAATTATGCAAAATTTGAAATAAATTATTAAATTTTTTTCGAGTTCCTTTTTTCATTTTAGCCTTTCAGAATTGTAGTTATTAATTTTTTTTTAATTTTCTTTTTTTATCTTTTTGATTTATTCAATAAAACAAATTCTCTTTACTTTACGTATTTATAGCAGAAAAGAAGAGAAAGAAAAAAAAAGTTTGAATAGAACTGGTCCCTTTTCAGGAATTGTTGTGAACTTCATGAAAAGAAACGAAATAAAACTCATTCCGTCCATCATTTTTCATTTTTTTTTTCACTCCTACCGTAATATCGGATGTTGTTAATGATGATGAGAATGTTTGTTGATAGGAAGAAAAGAGAGGAGAGGAGGAGGAAAGTGGAAAGGACGAAAAGGATGAAAAAAAGAGAAGAGAAGAGAAACGAGAAGAAAAAAGAGAATGAAATAGGATGAATGGATGAATAGCTGAGACTGGATGATTGAACGAATGATTAACTGATTGACTGACTGGTTCGTGGATGAGAAAAATATGTTACTTAAAAAGGATATGGATATTGATAACGATATCATTTGTCTATCATCGATTAATAAATTTCACTTTTTCTCCTTTTCTTTCCGAAATCGACAAATTACCAAATAAAACCGGAATAATACAATAAGTTAGTGAAAATTTTTAATCGGTATTTCGTCAAGAATTTCTGTGCGAAAAAAAAAGATTTAAATATGAAATGAAGAAAGAAAAACGAAACGATCGATTCTATTTATATTTCGTTGAAATTAGCTATGATAAATAATTTGATGCGTTCAAAAATATCAAAATTATAAAACTATATTATATTTTGGAAAAAAAAATTTTTCGTGACGGATAAAATTCAAGAAAAAGTTAAAAATGAATATAACAACTTTTTCAATAGGTATATGATAATAATTTGTTTGTGATAGCAAGGGATGGAATGAAATTGGATGGATTTACAGTCTACAGAGAATTCGAAATTCTTCAAATTTTAAATTCTGAATAGTTTTACTAAGTAATTTAAAATTCAAGCAATAAACTGATAAATTACTAGGACAATAATTTCTACTGTCGGAAAAGTAATCATTTTCAAGATATTTGGAATTTGTTAATTTACATTTTAACATTTACCGTAAATATGCATCGATAATGATCGATTAATCAAAATCCGAAAAGTAAAATCAAATTATCATGTTCTTTTTTTTTCGTTTTAAATAAATAGAAAACTGGAGGGTGATTGATCCATGATCGATCATTGTGAAGTTAACTGAGTAAAAGTTCATAAATTTCTGATAAATTTTGAAGTAAATGACATGGATATGTATATGCATGGAGAAGAAATGTTGAGAAAGGAAGAAAAGAAGTTTTATTTACTCCCAGTAATCAAAAATTTAAAGTGTGGATTGATCGGATAAGAGACAGAAGATAAACCGCGGTAAGTTTAGACGGATCGAGGATTATCCAAGAGATTTCAATATTTAAGAAGCTCAATGAGCTTTAATAAAGAAACGATGATTTCATTTCAATTCATACTCAACGCTAATTATGTGATTAAAGTTTTAAAGTTAAAAGGAAATTAGGTCAAATTTCAGGTCAAATCAGTCTAGTTTCAAATAATTATAATGGTGAATGTGATAAGTGAATTATATCAATAATGGATCAGAATTTGTCAGACTTTGATCATTCTAAATCAGATACGATATCTTATGCCAAAAAAGATTGTTACAATCAATGAAATTATAAGCATGCAATTTAAAAAAAATTGATTGGCCATTTTTTTGGGAATACAATTATAAGAAAGCATATATTAGTAGGTTGAAAAAATGTCAAAGTAGCAAATATTGGACTTTGCATTTGTCTTCAAATAAGTGAAATAATTGAAGTTTAATTGGGTCACAGTCATTACTTAATGTTTGTTTAATTGAATTAGTTGATATATGGAATTAAAGAAAAGCCACTAAATCATTTGAGTAAATTAAATGTTTATATTTTTACAAATTTCAGAAAATCTTAATTTATTCTTAAAAATTAACCGACTTGTTGACGTGAAAATGACCATATCGTTGAAATAATTGTTAATCAACTTTGTTGATCAACTTGCTCGTTATGTTATATTTTGCAAAAATCGTAATAAAGTACTTGGTGAGAAATAAACTTGGTATTCAGTTTTGAAATCTTAACAAATTTACCTGTGTTTGTGTAAGTCCCAACCTGGAAGCAAGTTCAGCACGTTCTGGTAACGCCAAATATTGCGTCTTATGAAACCTTTTCTGTAATTCTTGCAATTGTAAACTAGTATATATGGTTCGGGGTTTTCGTACTCGTTTTCCTTTCCCATTAATCCTAACTTCGCCACCTTCGATAATTTTCGTGGAATGCTCTGAAATGAAATGTAAACATTTAATAAATCACAAATATCAAAAAAATTCTTTAATTTTAATTTAAAATTAAAACTATAATTATTTAATAAAAATTTGAAGCAATGATGGTACGAAATTCCAATATTTTACCTAATTTTGACTTGAAATACTAAATACAAATAACAATCTATTTGTGTATAATGCAAATGATAAAAATGAATTAATTGAAGTAATGCTAATCGAATGTTTTGTTATTTCTTTTATACTATAGTATCTAAGAGGAATTTAATTAATTTTTAAATTGAAGTACTTCAACATAGTATAATGAAAATGAAAGTGGCGTCAAATTAATAAATAGTAGTGATAAACTGAAGAATAATTAAATTTGAATATGTTTTTGTTGGTATATATAATCATGATAAATTTATGACTGCAGGAAAAGAAAGGAAGCAAAGAGGAAAAATGAAATTACCAGAATTTTCTGATTAACAAGAAACTTTCTGATGGATCGAGATTAACTAAATAATTTTGAATAAATTACCGTTAATTATGGTATAATTAATTCATTAAATTTCTAGAGATTCTTACCAGATAATGGCATCAGTTTCAATTTTTCTGCCTGACATATTAAAGAAGTAAGAATTGATAATCTAAGTTGAAATTTATCAAAATTATTCCGAGAAATTTGCAACTATATGAATTAGAACAGTAGTGACAAGGGATTAGAAAAATAGTGACAAAGAAGTTGAAAAAGACAAATTAATAATAATGATAATGATAATGATAATGACGATAATAAGGATAACATTGGCTTACTTTGGTCAACCTAACTGCCTGACATTATTTTTTAATGATTACTTTGAAAGTTAACTTTATTAGATGAACCAAACATGGCTCATTCATTGCTGTTGCAAGTGCTTTAACTTTCAAAAGTTAAAATAATTGGATGAGTGGCAATAAATTAACATTAAAGTTTGATAATTTTGATAAAATTGGAAAAAAAATCCAACGAAATTTCGAAGATAAAAAAGAAAAGAAAGATAAAGGAAGCAAAGAATGCAGAAGTTCTTCTCACTTCTACTCTTAAAGATTAGGCTGTGACAAAGAGCAGAAGGTAGCTGGTTATTGGTTAGATTGGTTGGTTATAATTTGAATAAATAACCAATAATTATGGAACAAGAAAGGTTTAGAGCTGAGCCGGCCCAGTCCAGAGGAGTGAAAACATTGAAGCATACTAGAAATGAAATGGGAGGGCGGGAGAGAGTAGTGGGTAGATCCTAAGGCATTATTACTCTAATTACCCTAATGATCATCATTATCATCATTATCATCACCACCATCAACCACAACATCATCATCAGTGAAAGGCGCTACCTGTAATTTTCATAATTTATAACCATCTTGTTAAATGATTATTATTGCTATTATCATTTGTTCATATAAATAGTGTAAATTAGAGATTATCGCATCCTTCCTTTTGTTTCGTCTCTTTTTTTGTTTATTTTTCACGCTATATTATGTAAATTAGACAGTTTTTTTATAACGTAATTACCTTCCGGTGAGCTAGCTGATTGTTGATGATACATAAAATGGGGAGCGGTACCGGTTGCACCGGTACCATATGGTGTACCAGATACGGTTGCAGCTGCAGCTACAGCAACTGCTGCTGATGCTGATGTTGGAAATGAATTCTGATAAAAATATGAAGACATTGGCGCAGCGGTCCCACGGGTAAAATCATGACTACTACCAGCTGTACTAGTCGATGATTGTAGCGGATTGTAGCAACTTGATGGACCAACACTATAAAGAGATTGTGGTTGTGGTGGCGGTGGTGGTGGTGGTGGTGGTGGTGGTGGTGGTGGTGGTTGTGGTGGTGGTGGTTGTTGTTGTTGTGGTGGTGGTGGTCCAGATGTTCTTGTACCATAATTCTGGAATGCTGGTGGCTTTTGGTCCATATCCATGTATGATCCTGATGATGATGATGGCAGTAATGTTAGGCCTATTCCAGTTCCAATTATTGTTTCTGCTTCAGTTTCGGTTCCTATCCCAATTATGGATACTGTTGCTCCTGTTGTTGTCCTTGTTATTGTAGTGGTTGTTGTAGTTGATATTGATAAGTCTGTAGAAGAACTTCTATTAGTGATTGGTAAGCTTAAACTGGCAATTTGTGAGGATGGTTGATGATACGTTTGCGAAGGCACGTCCTTATTGTTGTCCCTCAATGATGATAAAGACGAAGAAGACATTTTCAGCAGTTGTCGTACCCATTCAGCGCCAAATGCATTCGATATGCTTCAACTACAGTGTCCCTCTCACATAGACATACACACATACATACGCATACATTCATATACATACACAGACATGAAAAGATATACATATAGATTAATATAATATATTTACCTATTTGAAACGTAAGAGACTGAAAAGATTTTGAAAAGATAGGATGTGATTGTCCAATGCCGCCCAACAATAGTGCGACACATGCGAAAGAAGTAGGATGGGTACAGAAAGACGAGCAAGGCAAGGCAAGTGGAAGAAGAAGAGTGTGACGAAAGAGAAGATGGTGGAAGGATTTACGAACCGCCTACCAAATTGCTATCTCTGATTGGCTGTACCTGTCCGAGACATACCCATTCATCCAATCTATCTACCGCATTTGTCCCCTTGAATAGATGGATGATGTGTCCCATTGGTTTCCTTCCCATTCATTCATCTCCACTATTTACGTCTCTTTTACGCTGATTTTTCGGCTTCAGTAAATGGGAACGTACACATTGCATACATTTACGTATGTATGTCATATTTACACACACTCATACATAGAAGTATAGGTAGAGATATCATGCGACGATACAAATACGCAAAGTAGATGTAAGGGTCGTAATTACGTGAATACACGTGAATGCATAACACATAACTATAAACGTATAATTATGTGCAAATCGTATGAAATAGTCCATAAACGTGATCACATATCACGTGCATAAACGTAATCGTACATATATTTGTATAACGGTGACGCATGACATAAACGCTATATGACATAGAACGCTACGATAAACGTAATTAATACGTTTATTCACGTAAATGAATATACTTCAAAAGTTTGTTATAAAAAAAAATACTGAAAAAAGTTTAGAATATAATTTCATGCTGGCATATGTGCGTGTGTATGCAGTCCGATGCACATCCTTGAAGTGAGTTAGTGGACAAGCGTGCACGCAGAGCGCAGACAGGCGAACAGACTTATGCATACACACATGAACACACACACCACATACACACATATGCATAGCATACACATACATACATACATACACACACACATACACACACATACATAAATGATTGAGACGTGGAATGTATGTGAAAATATAAATTTTTAAATTATAAATCGAAAAGTTTATTATTTTATAGTTTATATGTATGCATGTGCATGTAAATAAATAAAACAAAGAAAAAAGAGAGATAAAATTTGGCATTAAATTGATTTGATGATGAAAAAAGAGACATTTCAATGATATGATGTCATCAATGAAATGGGTGCCGCTATGATTGAAAGAAAAAATTTTTCAAACTATAATTTAAATTTATATTCAAACATTTGTGGCATACATATCTTTTACGAATAACGCAATCATAAATCGGTTTAAAAACTAAAATTATGTTTATTTTTTCAACGGATATAAACGAAAAAAAGAAAGTTTTAAGATTTCTCAAATTTAACAATGGCATGTATAAATTAATTTTTATTGACAAGAAATTAAAATATATTGAAAATGCAAATTTATTTTTATTTCAATTTTAATTCAAACATTATTCGTTAATCGTTGCTTCTTGACTCATATTTCAATCGGACACCATGAAAAAGTCTGATGACAAATATATTTTAGAAAATTTTATTGGAATCCATCTAGAATCCTCTTACTTATTTCAGTTCGTTGAACTGCATGAAAATTGCGAAAAGTGTTTTTAGTAGAAAGAAAAGTTTTTCATTTTGAAATTATCACAAAGTGAAAATTGATATTTCTGTAAACTTCAATTATTATTTGATATAAAAACTGACAACACTTATGAATGGTATGGAGGAAATTTTGAAAAAGTTTGCTTACAGGAACATTTTCTCGTTTCTCAATTTTTGGCATCAGTTTTCCACTTTTCAAAATTTCTACGATCCTTCAAAAATTCGATTCCTTTATCGATTCTTTATAGTTTGAATCTTTCCAAATTCCATCCACAATGAATCGGCTCTTGTCCTAGCTTTTTCATAATTTGTGTTTGGTAATTGAATAAATATCAATCTGTTATTACGAACGTAATTTATGTTTGTTATTTTGGTATGCTTTTTATTCCGGATTCCCTCGAATTCCGTATCGGTTCTTTAATTCCGGATTCGCTCTTCAAAGCTATAGCAGTATATTGGTGAATCCGAAATGCGCTTGTTGTATTGATTAGCTAAAATTTAAAGGAAGGAAATTGTCCATTAGAGGTGTTAAATGTTGCATCGTATTTCTAAAATGTCATTTTTGCTGATACATCTTACAATTTTGGATTGAAAAATCGTTAATCAGAATTTCCAATGACATTTTAATCCATCAATGAATCTTTAATTTTTATTTTCATGAAAAAAAACCTTACCAATATATATATTTCATAATCAATTGCTGCCAACATCTGCGACATTTCCGCTTCTTTTCAAATTGTAAAATTGATGCTCTCTTCTTTGAAATCCATAAATTCTGTTATTTTTTTTTTGTAAATCGATTATTTAAGTCTCAATCAAAATAGATGCCATTTATTTTTTGCTAATGTTGTCACTTCATTATTTAATTTGTAATAAGTTCAATTAGCTGAGTGATTGGCACTTATTCATTTTGTCATGACAAGTTAGATCAGGTCATTGTTCCATCTGAAAAGAAT
>NW_018108276.1:130964-142585 GCF_000183805.2 Loa loa
TTTAAAGTAAGTTTAAAGAAGAGAGAGAGAGTGAGAAAGAGAGAAAGGGAATCACAACAATTTTTTTTAAAAAAAAAGAAAAAAAAGGAAGAGAAGAGAAAGTCACCAACTTGAAAAATGATTGGGGATTTTAATGGTGAAGAGAAGGACATGAATGAATATTAATGACGGATAGTTGGACAAACTTGATGGACAAACTGGATAGACATGGAGGTGCTCTACATCTACAAGTGAAAATGCCGCCCGAAAAGTTGGCTAAATTGCCATCACTACTAAAATGACACATAATTTGCGCACATGTATATATCAAATTATATCAAATATGTATTTATACAGGTGTGTATATGTGAGTGTATGTGTGTGTGTGTGTGTCTATGTGTGTGTATGTGTGTTGTCTATGTTTGTGTGTATAGATGGATAACGAATAAGGATGATGATTGGTAATTACTGAACAATTTACTTTCAATGCTTACAGATGTATCATGTTGAATATTATCTTGGCATCTTATTTTCTTTTGTTTTATTTTCTAAATAATGATTTTATCACTGGAGAATGAATCAGATAATTAATAAACAAATTAATGAATGCTATCTTTCAATCAGTAATAAGGAAAAAAAGCTACCATTTGAATGAATTATTTTTTAAAAAAAGAAAATTCATCAAACTTTACCGTATTATCAACGGAACGAAAAATTAGCCAATAATACAAATATTTTTTTGTTTGCTTTTTTGCTTTTCTTTTTCATAACTGTATAAAATGCAAGCAAACTTGAACATTTTCAATATAAATGTTTTTTTCTTGCTTGCTATTTCTTCACTAATTTTTATTTTGTTTACTTTTTGCAGTATTCATTGTGAATTGCAATTTGCATGCAACATTTTTATACAATACAACTTTTGTGTATGGAAGAAAAAAATTTTTGCATTATTTGAATTTCATTCCATCTTCATTCGTTATAAGCCATGATAGATCTTGCAAGCCTCAATTACGGGCGGATTAACTGCATTGCGGTGCCACACCCAGTTTACTGCATTCCCGGTTCTGCATTATTATCCTTATTTTTATGTCATTTGTCGTCTGACTTGTTGCGCGCACTTGCATGCAGCATTTTTGTTTTCACCATGCTATTGCTCTTTTTCGAAACTAGTTATAGGAGGATCTTTATGATACTTTCACTCCTTTTGACCTAATTAGTTTAGGTTGATAAGCTCCAATGATGTCTTTAACACTGTTGAACAGTTAACATTTCCAGTTAGTGGGATGGCCGGATTAATTAGTGGTTTAAAAGGTGTAAGTCTAAATTTTATTTTATTTTAACGAAATAATTAAATTTGGTATGAAGCGAAAAGAAAATCGTTGAAATTTCCATAAGTATTGATTTATTCATTTTTTTTCTTTAATAACCAATTGTATGTTAACTCTTTTTAGCATGTATATTGTAATCCTTTTGAAAGTTCTTTAAATTTTTTGTCAAAATTTTTTGTTTCCACAAAATATAAATGCCCAAAACTTTCAACTTTTAAATATCCAATCATTTCTATTAATTCCTTTAATTGTTTTATCCCTTATTTAATAAATCTATTTGAATAATTCATTGCTAATATTAAGTCAAATTATAGATAACTATATGATAATTATTGATTCCAAAAAACAAAAATCATTAATTGAAAATGCCAGATAAACTATTAATTAATAATTTTTATTGATCTCTTAATTTACCACAGATTTTTCTTCTTCTTACTTTCGCAAAAAAAAAAGTTTATCAAGCTAATATTTGCTTTATAATGAAACAATTAAAATCTGTAATTTCATATTACTTTATATTTTTATTTTTTTTTCGTAAAAAATTTCCGCAAACTTTTCCAGCGAAATTATTGTCCTTAAAAATTGCGGCATTGTCACTTGCGTATTAAAAATTGCATAACATAATTAATAATATATTGATACATATAAATATGGATAGATATTGTGTCCTTGAGGATTGCCAAATCAGTTAAAGGTATGTATGATCAGATTGTTCCTATGCCTGTTATCGATGACCAAATCTTATCGCAATCGTAAAATGTCACCTATCACAAATGTGACACATTGACATGTCCATCTGTCATTTGGTGGTAACAAAGCGTTGAATTATTCCCATAACAATTAATTGACTGTTTTCTTGTGAAATATTTCTTTTTATTTCATTAAAATATGGTAAAAAAGGAGAATTAAAAAAAAAACAAACAAAGGGAATTTATAAATATGACGTATTAAGTAATTTATCATATGATTAATAATTAATTAACTTTATTATTCGATTTTTTTGCATACATTACAATTTCTTTAAATTTCGAAATTTTGTCTTTGCTTGATAGTTTATATAATTAGCTATTTTATGAGAAATAATTATTTTTTGATGATTCATATGCTTATGGTCTGACAGATTGAACATTTTATCAGTTCGATTTGCGGCTGACTTTTTTTTTATTTATCACTTGAAGCTGGGCTAAACGAACAAATTTAATGAACCAAAAATGATTACTGTTGTTGAGATGTGCGAATGTTTAGTGTTTCTCGGAAGAAGTTTACTTATTCAATGTAAATTTTAAAGGTATTATCCGGAATCGTTCGACCGGAAAATTTCGAAGTTCCCAGCCATCTATGCTACGGATACGATAGCTTTGAAGAAGAAAAGAGGAAGGAAGTGGTAACAGACCTGGAAATTTTACCATGCTATATATGAATTCACCTATTTTTACTTCCTTGTATCCCGATCATTCCCAGGGGACTAATTTTTCTTTTCCCAATAAACTAGAAATTTTGGCCATTTGAAATTATTACCTTTGGAAAAATAGAATGAGAAATTTTTATCTATTATATGAAACAATTAATATTCAAAACAACTTCTTTTATTGCCTTTTTTTATAAAATACTTTAAGAAGGAGAAAATGATAATATTTCAAAGAGCAAAGATTGAAATTGCTAACATTACTAACAACAAATACTTTGGTTATCAGTTAGTGTTTGGGTCTTTATCAGTTAATTTTTTGCATATCGATGAATATGAGTTATTCGCTTATTCAGTGAGAATTTGGAAGTTTTAAGTTTTATCCATATAAATTTAAATTTGCAATATTTATATGAAAAAGTGAAAATTTATCTCATTGGTTTAGGCCATATTTCCAACATTTAACTCTATGAAGACCAAAGCTAAATATTTGATATCTTTAATCAATCTAATCATTGATCAAAATTTTATTTCATACACTATTCAATTAATGCTGAACGATGTTAAGAAATCAAAATTTTTTCAATGTCATCTCATTTATTTTCCGTATAAAATTATACTTTAAAAATAAATAAATGAATTTTTTTTCCAAATTATAGTTTTTTGAAATTGCAAATCAAAAAATTTAATCTTATAGATTGAGAATTAGGACAAATTTAAATTTGTCTTAATGATGAAATACACACTTCTCATATGTTAGTTACATACGGTAAAAAATATGGTCAGATATTTTTTTTTCTTTTCACCATACAGAAGCCGATGTTTTCAATCAACAAATGATTTGTAATCGTTTTGAAGTACCTCTAGTAACAGATAAACCTGAACCTTCCAAGTATCCACTCAATCGAATATGATTCGATGGGTTCATCACAAAATTACTGTATCAGTTGTTGTAAGTATCCATTTGTGTATGTATTTTTCGGATGTACACCTAGACACCCCGTAGTGAATTGTGCAGTTTTCAGTCTTTAATCGGGCAAGAGTAGCGGATAGCTGATTGTATCCGAAGTGATCGGTTAATTGTTGCATCGCATCAGGGGGACAGATACCAGGGAGACGACATTGGCATGCATACATTCGACACATGTTCCTACACAACAGGGGGTACAATCCAAGGTATTCATGATTAAGCCTTCCGTCTTTTTCCTTCCCATGAACCTCTTCATCCTTACTTCCCCAAGTTGGCACCGTCAAAATTACCGTATCAAGAAAAGGAAAGTGATTGAATGTTAAGGGAAAGTGAAAAAAAAAATGGATAGGAAAGGGAAAAAGAAATGGAAAGGAAAGATAAAACAATAAGTGAGAGCAATAGAAGAGATCTACAAATGATTATGTCAGTTTTGTATAGATAAATATCAAAATAGCTATTAAAGGAAACGTTGAAAAATTTTCCTTTTTTTGAAATTTAAAAAATCCTAAAAAAAGAGAAGGAAGAAAAGATTAGTGTTTAAGAGATTCCAAGCAAAAAAACTCATTAAATCACTAATGAAAAGAAAAAAATTATTACTAACTGAAAAATTTCTTTATAATGGTATCAACAATAATTACATTTGAAACTCGTTGATTGAATTTATTCAAAATTGACTTCTGAAATTAATTTAAAATCCCAATTATTATTATGACTATTAAACCAATCATCGTATGAAAATTCAATATATCATTTATGGGTTTCAATCTCATTTCTCATTGGCTAAAATGTAAATTTAATATAGTATACAGTGTATTTGTAATAAAAGTAATATGTATTAAATAAATATATAAAGAATACATGCAAAACTGTTATGAAGTATGATTAATTTATGCATAAATATGATAAGTTTACATAAATACTGTATAATATATCGAAATACTTGTATATATGTGTGTAGATTCAAGCATAATATATGTGTTCGAGAAAAGCTTAATCATATTGCTAATTATCTGTGAAATAATTAATGAATGGAATGAATGCATGAATAAATAAGGAATGAGAAGAAACGAAGATAAAAGCAAAAGAGAAAAATGAAGTGTTAATTGCAAGCCAATTAATTACTTCATCAATCTTATTGGCTTTTTGGCCACAATTCCAAAAAAGAAAGAGCCAATCACTGACGCTAAGTAAACTTTCAATAATTTCAATCTTTTCGAAATCATTTTAACAATAAATAGATTCATTTGTAAAATTAATCAAGTGAAAGCTAATATTTTCTCATGGATATGATGGGAAATTTTTTTTCTGCAAATTCAAATCCAATGTACGATACTTTGACCTTTTTTTTTCGCCTTTTCTCTGATCTTCACCAACATTTGTAAACAAAGATTGGGAAAAAAATTTGCCGATGACCGATGACCACTACACCATTACTACCTCATATGATGGAAATGAAATGAAAGCATGAGAAAGTCCACCGGATTAATCATTGATCTTTCGGGTAAAACTTTTAAGTAATATCTAGTTCACTTCACATTCCCAAGAAAATAGACGAAACAATTAAAATATGAAATGGAAAGTGAGTGGGGGAAAAATTCTTTTTTTTTAGCTCAAAAAATAATTGCTGGAAGAGAAAGAATATGAGGCTATAATGTCATCGAATGAACTGCGCATGTAAAAGATAAAAATGATTTGACAAATTCAAAATATTATTTATGATATTATGGGAAAAAATTTCTATGAAATGTAAATATGAAGTATTGATTTTTTTTCCATTTTTTGTTTTCAGTGTTTGGAATCTTTTTTGGAGACGAGAAAAGGAAAAAGAAATATCGAAAAAAAAGCATTAAAAAAATACTATCTATCATTTTCGTCATTCTATTTTAGCTTACTTATTATTGGTTCATTTATTTTTTTAATTTTTTCATCAGGATAAAATTTGCATGATTTCAAGTTTTTCATTAACATGCTGACTTGTTGATCATTAACAATTTCAACAAATTAATTTAAAAATCTCAAACAAATTCCAAAAGTTTGTTCGATCGCTTGTCTTTGTTTTCGAAAAACATTTATTTAAATTTGACAATTTGTTCTACAATGTGACTTTAGCAATAAATAGTTAATATTTCAATTTAACATTAAGAAAGAATACGAGAAAATTCACACTATCAATAATAGCATCATTACTTAAATATTGATTAATAATTTTCTGATGTTTTCAAATAATATATGTATCAGTATTTAATTCGGGTCTTTTAATTTATATAAAAGTAAAACACAAAAAAGAATTATAATTCGAAAAAAGAAATAATAATTTAAAATTATCAACCGGATTCTGATCTTGTTATACTAGAACATTAACTATTCCGGAATATAAGGATATGTGAATTCCGGTATACATGCGAAACACTTTGTGAAATATGACCGAATTAATTTTCATTTCTTTCTTCTCCCTTTACAGTTTGTTCTCATGATAACTTTTCTTTTATCACTTTCTTCTCCTTTTCTGTGAATTATTTTCGAAAAGTCATAATTCATTATAGATATCGAAATATATCGAAATGTTTTAATTTGTGAAAATGCATGTCTGTGTATATAAAGTACTGGAATTATTGGATATAAAATATGTGGATGGGATGAGGATGAAGGGAGGATGGCGATAGTCCGAGGTTTGCATCCTATTTTAATTCAACATTACTTTATGGGTGACGAGCATGAGGATGGTGACAGGGATGAGGACAGGGATAGGCATGGGGACCTTGACTACTGTAACTCTTTCCTCTCAAAATTCGTCCTTGTAATATATGCATTCATCACAAAATCCTTCCTTCTCTTTTATCTATCCTTTACTTTTCACTTCAACTCATACCATTTTTCCATCAAAATCTTTTGTTGACAAAAAAAAAGTTTCGAATAATTGAAAAAAGTACTTTTTCCTCCCTTCTTCATCCTGCTCTTTCCCGATTTCAGGGCAAAAAATAATTTACCAAAAATTTTCTCGTGAAAAGAGGAGAGAAATAGACAGATAATATAACAAATAGTTTGTATTTTTGTTTTATAGAAATTATTTGTTGATTTAAAAAAGACAGTTTTAATTAGCAATCGATAAATGCGATAACAATAATAATAATTACAGCAGTAGTAGTTGTTGTTGTAACACTCAATAAAATGGCATAATATTTCGCCGACATATTTATGGTAGTAGTTGCTGTTGTTATTGTTGTTGTTGTTATTGTCGTTGTTTTTGTTGCTGCTGTTTTATAACATTAGCATTGAATATCATCATATAATACTTGAACATTTTTATTGTTGTAGTAACAGCAGTTGTAGTAGTTACTGTGTTACTGTAGTCGTAAACTATTAATAATTGTTTGATAAAACTAACAAAAAATAAAATTTTGCTCAAATATCGTTAAATTTGAATTTAAAAACTGTAACAATTCGACTGAAAATGGTAAATGGTAACATTTACAATTGTCACATTCAGAGCTGAAATAATTTAACATTGTTTTACGATATATATATGATGAAAAATTATTCAAATATTATTCTTTCTCGAAGAGATGACAGAGCATTTCAACAATTTACTATTTCTGTTTTCTTTTTCATTTTGGAATTCTATTAATTATTTTCTCTTAAATCGAAATATATTTGGAATTTTAAATGTGCACTATCTTTTTAATTAATTTTTACCTTTTGAATATAAATTTATATTCAGATTATTTCAAATGATTTTTAATTCAATTATTTCGTCCAATGTCTGATTGATTCAAATAATTTAAATTTAATTTTAAATTTAAATTCTTCCTTACCAAAATGAATGAAAACAACAGAACGTTATACAAAATTAATGGCTTTTTACTATCAAAAAAAGAATCGAAAATAATATTACAGAAGCTTCCTCAAATTATCAACGAAACGGTTTCCTTTTTAACAAAATTTAAATAGCCAACAAAAACATACATATATTTACACACACACACACACATACACATACACACACACTCACGCTGACGCATACACTCACACATGCACATATACATACACTCACATACACACACACATACACACACTCACTCCACACACACTCACACATAAATACACGTATTTATATGTACAATATACTTGCACATGTATCGAAAGCGTGTTATCAGACACGTAAATACATTTGAACATACATACACGTATGTAAAAATACATACAGTACAGATATGTATAGATATGGACACGTGTGAAAGATAAACAGTGTCATTGATTATTGACTACCCAATTTTTTGTCACAAAGATTTGATGATGAATGTGAAGGATAGGTAAGCGAGACAGGATAATTACCTGTATCTTCTTAATCCTTTAAGTAAACAGTAAAGTGTGGAATAATTGGCTGTAATTATTCTTTTTTCCTTTCAAATGTGCATCGATGACGATGAATATAATCGTTATTGATGATGCCGAATGGAAAGGATTTTGAAAGTTTCCTTTCCTTTCCAAATTTAAAAAGAAGAAACTTAATTATAATCAATAAAGGTTATGGTAGAAAGAGAGAGGGAGAGGGAAAGAGAAAAAGAGAGAGGAAGTGCAAATGGAAAAGGAAGAAAAAGAAAAAATGTGATAAAAGATTTAAACGAAAAAAAAATCATTTGGTATTAATTTTAGTTCTAAAAAGTAATTGAGAGAAGAGTTTGAGACTCACTACCATCACTAACCATCATTATTGTCACCAAGTTTATAGGTCAACGGTCCATCAAAAAGGAGTGACAAACAATACAGGTGCGTGCTGCTATTATTTACTACTAATTCCACTACCACTGTTAGTTACATTTTATTTTCCATAGATGAGGGACCAAATTTGTTCTGCTTTTTCTTCTTCTAGTATTCATATTAATAGTTGGATTGAAATTTGAAATGACTAGTAATTAATAAAAGAAGTTTGATCGATTTTAGATGTAATGAATAAGTTTTATATGCAATTGATAAGTGTGGATAGAAGTAACTGATGACAGATCAATATATTAAGGTATATTAAATTACCATAAAATCATACTATGTGGTAAGTTGATATTAAGTATCATATCAGTGATAGAAAAGTAATAATAAGAGTGAATTTTTGAATAAAGATCATTTAATCAAGAAATCATTAACTCACCAGTTACAATTTCTTAGAAAATCGGTCAAAATTGTCCTGAAATGTCATCACTTTTAACTTTTTCTTTAAGCTTACAGTATGTCTTTCAGTTATTTTTTCTTTTCATAAAAAATTATATTATTAAATTATTACTGATAGTTTTTAAAAATATCTTATAGAAAGATTTGTTAATTCAGATAAGTTTCATTTATGAAAGTATTTATTCAAAATTTTTCATCAATTTTTCGCATTTTCCAGTGGTCCTTACAAATTTCAGTAATCTTATTAATAATAATAATTATTATTATTGTCACCATTATTATGATTACGATTGTTAATGATATTATTATGATTATTATTACTTTTACTGTTATCAGGTTGTTATCATTGCTGTTGTCAATTGTTATCACTAGTAATTATTATGATTATGTTTGCTATTATAATGATTATCGTTATTAACCATTATCAATATTAATTGTTGTGATTACGATTACTACTATTACTATTGTTATTAATTATCATTATTGTTATTGTTATGACATCTTCAGATATTCGAAAACTCTTCTTACAGCTGACATCAGCAGAAATAATAAAAATTTCAATTTTTGTTTATTTTTAATTATCAATTACTTCTATCGGTCATCTTCTTCCTTCCCAAAACCATACTGATGCACATATATGTATAATATATAATATAATATTAGGAAAGGATAGATGAGATAGTTCTATTCCCTTTAATTATCACTCACGATATTGTCTGGAGTTAATTGTCCAAATCAATATTTATATACTGCGGTTTGCTGGACTAGAAATTGGATATGACTGGATGATTATTAGATGTGAGATGATTTTACATAACATGACGATAATGATGATGACATTAATAACTGTAATAATTATGATACCAATGATGTTGATGTTAGTGACAATGATAACGATAGTATTTGTAATGCTACTCATCTATAATATAGGCAGATCAAATGTATGTTTTATTGCCAATTTCATTTTCCGTTAACGATCTTTTTCGATTATTTTATATGTTTGAAAATCTTTCCCTATTATTGCTATCATTGTCATCACGCTTATTGTATGTGTCAATTGTCCACCTGCGTAATGAACTTTATCAATCCCAAATGCATTTTATGTTTTATTTTAAAAAGATAATAAAATGTATCGAAAAAAACTTACTGTATTCACGATCATCCATATATAATAAAGTAGTAAATAGTAGATTGCAAAAAAAAGAGTAAATTTTAAATTTAAAAAAAAAAGAAATTACGAATTTAAATTGTTACATCTTCTCAAAATTAATATTTAATAACAATAATAAAATGCAATTAATGAAATCATCGTAAATGAATTTATAAGTGAATTTAAAAAAAATTTATTTTATAGTAAAATTATCTTCTATAATTTATCTTATAGTAACAGTCCCTTTTTGAAGATATGCAGAATGATGCTATATTTGTACTGTTTTTTTATTTTTTTCTACATCTAACATATTATTAATATCGGAAAAATGAATAGCAATGATCCATTCCGGATATTTTATCTGTAGATTATCAGTAAAAATAATTGGAAATAACAGAGAATTGATAGTTGATAAAAGTTTAATAAAAAGTAAATATTATCATACATACTAGATAATTAACATTCAAATAAATATTCTAAAACAATACTAATCATTGCCATAATACTTCGAAATGCTCTTTTTTTTAAAATCTTTTTCACAACCAAATAACCATAAAATATATATGTATTGATAAGGTACAAACATTTTTAGGTTAATCCTGGAATATGAAAAGATCAAAGATTAGTTGTCTGGTGGAACATAAAGATACAATCAATTTCCAGCATAAAAATTTGAAATGGAAATGAAATTTTTGATGTTACCATTAAAAATGAAAGGAATAAATGAAATTTTTCGTAAGTTTCATATTAATTTTACAATTATCAACTAAATGTATAAAAAAAACAGCGGAAATTATCACAGACATCACTTCAATGTAACTATGATTACAAACTTTGTCATATCGCTGTTGAAATTAACGTTTAAAGACAAAAAGTATCTTCCCATCTTAATTAATTCTAATTACCTAAATTTCCTTGCAGTAATTAATTATTAGTCCAAAGAATAAAAAAAAGACATGGAAATATATTCTATTCATATGCATATTATTATATTTGCGTGCAGCTTTTTATATATGAAATATTGCCCGGCATGCATTTTAAGTGAAAACAATGGATGCATTACAATTTATAGGTATGTGCATTCACTTATGTGCAATTAATTAAAAGTTATTTAATGATTTCAATTTTATGCCATGAAAGTGACAATGAATTATAAATAATATCAAAAATTTTACGATTTAAAATCAAAAATAAGAAAAAGAAACCTTTTTTTCAATGTCAAATTTTCCTCAATGTCACTGTTTTAGGAAAAATTATTAGAAAAAGAAAATATGAAAAAGCATAAATGAGGGAAAAAATTTTTTGATTATAATAAAATAAATTAAAAT
Source organism: Loa loa (assembly GCF_000183805.2). Lineage (NCBI taxonomy): Eukaryota > Metazoa > Nematoda > Chromadorea > Rhabditida > Onchocercidae > Loa > Loa loa. Next base: position 142,288 of record NW_018108276.1, read on the forward strand.
GATTAGGTAAAAAAGTGATAAGCAATGATATCACAATGCTCCATCGCTTATCACTTCATTTTCTATCTTACATTAATTACAATTAACGAAAAAGGCACAATAATAGCAAATGTTTTGCATTGTAAAATCATCCATTTAAAATTTCTATCATTTTCCTTTTTTTTTTTAAATCACTATTCCTAATTAAAATACCTTCTTATAAATCCCCAGAAGATTGAAGAATTCTTACTTAAAAAAAAAAAAAACAAAAGTCGAGTTTTATAATTGTTGTGATATCAAATATGACAGGTGAGCAACA